>NC_027754.1:36806387-36807391 GCF_000695525.1 Brassica oleracea var. oleracea | reverse complement strand
AAGACTATAAATAATTTATTATTAATAAAATTATGAAATTATTTACAATTTGATGACTAATTCATCGCCCTTTTTTATATGTTAAATTTTTCATAGAAGTTTAAAAATCATTTTATTTTCTTTAAACATGTATAACTAATTTATAATCTTTTATGCCATACTAAGTCATAATATAATATTTCTTCATATTTTACATTAATGACCATTGTTTTTATATATCGTCTACAATTCTCTAATTACGTCTATTTGTTCAATTTTTTATATGATATCGAATATTCATTGTAAATAGATGGTTTAAGATGCCAAAAAAATTATTTATTTGGTGAATATAATACATCAAATATTACAAATACATTATTTAGTTAAATAAATAACCAAAAACCGAAAATTCAAATCTGTGCGCCAGCGCGGATCAGGGTCTAGTTCTGATTAAAATTTTAAGAAGCCAATTAAGAGAAAGAAGCTGAAAATATGGCAAAATTTTCTCAAGATTCCATTTACTTGAAAATGCGACTGAAGAGTGGACATATAAAATTGAATTGGCCTTCTAAATTGTTTTTTTTTTTGTAAATTAAAACACTAACAGAGTGACAGTATTATATAACTACAAGAAAACACAGTTTTAGCAAGGAAATTTAACGAGGAAAACTAATCCTCATGAAATTACGTTGACTTAACGATGAAATTGCGAGGAAATAAAGTTTCCTCGTAATGGCCTCGTAAAATACCGAGTAATGCTTTTCCTCGTAAAATCGTCGTAAGTTGACGTGGTTTTTCCGAGAAAATAAAGTTTCGTCGCAAATTCGTCGTAAAATTAGCATGATTTTTACGAGGAAATAACTTACGAGGAAAGAACGAGAAATTCACCAACTTAACACGTTTTTTTTGCCACCAACCTAATATTTCGTCGTAAATTCGTAGCAAAATTCAACTACCAGATTCGAAAATTTTCTATAAATATGGAGGTTTGAATATAATTTTAAGCACACCAACAAGAAAAAAAA
>NC_027754.1:36803128-36803449 GCF_000695525.1 Brassica oleracea var. oleracea | reverse complement strand
TGAATCCGATTAATGTATTTGATATTTGTATGAGTTTGATTTATTATATATAATTAAAGATAATGGGAGTTTATTTATAAATAAGATATCGACATTAATTAAGATAAAAGGAATTGTGTTTTTTTAATTTTCGGTTTGGATTAGAATGAATTGCTTGAGGTTAAAGGATAGAAGTGTTTGATATATGAAGTAGAAGATAAAGAAGATGTGGTTTGGGGTTTGGCGTTTCGTTTTAGGGGTTTAGAGACAGTCGTCGTACTTTCCACGTTACCTCACGGGAATTTTACGACGATTTATAATACATTACCTCGCATATTCCAC
>NC_027754.1:36729530-36801888 GCF_000695525.1 Brassica oleracea var. oleracea | reverse complement strand
TTTTTTTTTTGTTATTGTATTTTAAAATTCAAAACTTATTTATATATTATATAATTTCATTTTGATTCGGCCAAAAAAAAATTTTCTATTCGATTTAATTTCAATTAAAATTTTATTAATAAATTAAATAAATATAATTTTTATTTTATTTTTATTTATAAATTCAGTAAATAGAAAACAAAGTAATTTCGTCGCTAATTCCCGATGTATTAACGAGGAAAATTAACGACAAAATCTCGAGGAACTATTAACGAGGATTTTACGTGGATTTTATTTCGTATACTTTACGATTCTATTACGACGAAATATTTTCGTGTCTGTTACGTTTTTATTACGACGAATATATTTAGAGGTTTTTGCGGGTCTTTTACGACGAATCCTTTTTGAGTTTATTACGAGGAACCACAACGACCGCGTTACGTGGAAACCCCACGTGGTCTTTACGAGGAAAGATTAATTCTTCTTTACGAGGAAAATATAACCTCGCTAATAGACGAGGAATTGGCGACGAATCTTCTCTTACGACAAACGTATAACGACGAAACGCCTTTCATCGCCATTTCCTCGTAACTCGTCTTTTACGAGTAAATAACGACGATTTTGGCCGTCGTTAAATTTGTGTTTTCTTGTAGTGTATAGCACTTCCACTCTGAGAGTAATGAACCATTTATAATCGAAAGATGCTCGGAATCTTGGGATGAAAAAATATATATTATTATAATTTTAATTACCTTACAATTTATATATTTATGCATTTAAATTGAAAAAGGAAAATACAAATCAGAAAATGCACCAATGAAGATCTGCGAAACAAAACAGGTTCTTACACAATTAGTATTTTATAATATTCTAATTCTTCCCAACTTTTCTTCCGAGTAAAATCCAACTCATCTTAGTAAAAGAATCCAAATAATGATCCAGCCTGAAATATTGTTTTTATTTTCCAGCCTGAATTGTTAATCTAAGAAAATCCAACATAGGTGTTGCTTCCAAAGTTCCTAAGAAAATCTTTTTTTTTTTTTTAAAGGTTATTTCTAAGAAAATCTTACAAAAGTCATTCTTGGATATTAGTCAGCAAAATAAATGTATAATTTTTATAAGAATTTATATCCTCATACGAAAGTCATTCTTGGATATTAGTAAGCAAAATAATGGTATAATTTTATAAGAATTTATATTTCATGCCTCCATGTATTATACATATATACATATATAATATTTACATATTTTACGTAAACTCTTTTATATTGTACATGAACCGTGATAAAAATATTTGATATTAAATTTATCCAACTCTCCAATCAATTTTTGTTTTATATATTTATTTTTTGTTACTTTAAAATGATTGTAGATCATTTCTCTTGATTTATTATCCTTCCGTAGTATGCATAGAAAATAATATTTAAGAGATGGTTTTATAAATGAATAATAAAAAGGAAACCATTTCTGCATATTTAAAACTAAGAGGGGTTACTTTTGCAAAGTATTATAAACATAATGGGCAAAGACAATCTTCTTTAGGCTTTATGTTCCATCACGTATAATGCAAACACATAATGCTGAATCTATTAATATAAAGACATGCCTTTTTAGGAGAACAAACAAACTTAAACTTAAACAAAGAAGAAAAAACAACATTTAACGATGTTATATATTGTTCTTTGAAAATCTAAACAAAACATTTACAACTACATTAACTATTTAAAAAACTAAGTGATTGTGATCCAGTGGAATACAAAACTTAAAAGAAAATGTAATATATTTTTTTGATAAGCATGTGAATAGAAAATGTAATTTCAATCCTTGTTGTTTTTTCAAATTGAAATTCATTCCATAGGAAAATACTATTGTAATACAAGAACTGACGGAAAATCGAACATTCCTCAAAGGAGGCGGCAGCTAGAACCCACACATGGGCAACCTACAGACACAAGACACAAGAATTCGATCCACAACTAAACAAAGGAAATCGATTAACAACTACACTAGGATATTAAGCAAACGACTCAGCAGATATTAAAACTTTTGGATGCCAATGATCGGGAATTATCGCTGCACATCAATGATTGCCACCCGATAACCTCCACCTCTAGAACCCAATACACCACGACCTATCGTTGCTGCACATGCCTGCCAGACGATAATGTCCAAGAACCTCAAGACTTCATACCCCGACAAGAAGGACCGTTACTCGGTCCACACCACCATCGGATACGGATGCGACACACTCACAAGCGCCCACTTACCCCTGAATAGAAGACCTGCTAAAACCACACGAAACGGAAGCCTTGCCCATCGGAACTCTCCGGAGTCACTCACTCACGGCAAAATAAATGAAGAGAAGCACTCATTGTACCCACCACCACTTGAAACACAATCTGCTAAGTCAATTGTTAACCCCAAGAATAGAGACATCGAAAACCAAGCTTATGCCACCATAAACAAACCGATGCTTAACATACGACAACAGCCGTACCAATACCATCAAACAAACCCAACATTGCCACTAAAACAAAACGCTAAGGACCAATCGTTACTTCAACCCACAAAAGGAAGGGACCCGAGAGACGACTCGAAAAGGAAACACCAAGCTTCACTTGCAGCTGACTTGACCATATAGCCACACGACCTCCACAGAGACCGTGAACCGACACGAGCTCCACGAAACAACACCCTCCGCTTAACCAGATACGAACCCTAAGACAAATTAAACAAGAGATCTACACAAGACAAAGAAGAGGAAACTAACGGGACCGGCAGTGGCGCTAATGGAGCCGCCATGCGCCGGTCACCGGAGAAACAGAGATCTGCGGTTGTAAGTTGAAGAAGAAATCGTAGAGAGGATAAGGGAAAGAGAAACTTTATGTAATTTTAATCCTTTCTGAGTTTGATTGTTTTATAAAAAAATTATTCATATTGGCTAATAGTCCAGATAGTGTTATGATATCAACCTACTAAAAACTCTCGGTGTATAGAGTATTCAGCTATATTTACCTTTTAAAATTAGTTGAATTTTAGTTCAGAACCTTATAATTAAGTAATTAAGTAATTATAATTAAGTAAACAAATTTGTTTACGTCTACAAGTCTACGATATCTAGTTATCTGCAAATCATGTTTTCCTAGAAATCATAATACTATGAAAACAAATTTCTCCTTTCTAAACACAAAAGGTTTAAATGAAATGATTTTGACTATTCTTAAGATAATAAGAATTCCAGCCTCTCTTATTTTGACTATGAAAACAAATTTCTCCTTTGCTAACGAATTCATGTGACGGAGGCAAAAACAAAAAATGGTCACTACTGACCTTAGACCATCTCCAATAATATACAAAAAATTACTCTATATTTCACACTAAAATAGAGTAACTCTATTATACAGTTGATTTTGCTCCAGTTACTCTATAATAGAGTGAAATATAGAGTAAAGTTGTTTTTTTACTCCAAAATGAAGTGAAAAAGCAACATTACTCTATATTTTATTCTATTATAGAGTAATTCTATTATAGAGTAAACTATTAGAGCAAATTTAACTCTAGAATAGAGTTACTTTATTTTAGCGAGAAATATAGAAAAAAATTATGGGTACCATTAGAAATGTTCTTACTAGTTAGTATCAATTCAGGAATTTACATGGACGTCGGCACGTAGCGTAAATTCTCAGATCAACATTGGAGTGTATTAAAGTTCAAAAAAGCCTTGGACTATGATATGATTGGAGCTAGCCCTTAGCATATTTATAGTTCATTTTTTTTGCTAAGACATATTTATAGTTCATAGTAGAAGATGATGTGTCAGATGTCCTACGTCTGCATGTACGGCTATATATATATCCACGTCGTTAAACAATAGCAGCGTCTTGTCTTTTTTTGTTCAACAAGCAGCGTCTTGTCAAATGAAAAATATATAGTGTAGTCTGATGCCAATGGTTAATAATATATAAAATTAAGTTTTAGTTAATAATAGAGATGATGGTTACACGTACATTTTGCAAATCATTGGAGCGTCTTATCGTCGGTGGCTTATTCTTGCCGAATAATCTCGTTTCAGAAATTTACATAACTTTGACTTTATCAAAAATTGTGTAACCAATTAAATTTTTATTATTTTTATTTATAATTAAATAAACTAATTTTATATTATAATTTAGTGACACTTTTGATAAACAATAGTTTTTTTAATATTTGTGCGTTAGAGTAAAACATCAAATAATAAAAACAAAGGGAATAGTAACTAGTGAGACCCTTCTCTCAGGTATGAGTGATTAGAAAGGAATACAAATATCTATTTTCTAAATAATCCAAATATAATAGTTCTAAAAAAACACTGATTAAATAACTAAGAGTTCTAACTACTAAATAATCTAAGAGTTTTTAACCACTAATCATGTTCTTAACCATGTTTTTGCATCTTCCTATAAATGCTTTTAATGTTTAAACTCTGAAAAGAAACAACATGCTGAAGGTTTGACGTTCATGGTTGTACATATATAGAATTAATTGATAATTAATGTATTGATCTATATTTCATATATATTGGCTATAACGGGATGTTAATAAAATGAATTAAGTGAAATTAAAAGGATGATAATTAGTGGAATCCAATGGAATGAAATTAGTATTTCATTTGTTTCAGAACTATTTTTACGTGGAATGTTTTTTCAAAAGAGTGTTGATATTTTTTTAGAATGGAAATGAATAATATGAAATGAGATGGAATACTCATTTCTTTTTTCATTGCAACTGGTGAATATTTGGTGGAATGAAAAAAAATTAAACATTCAGAAAGTTTCTATTCCAAAAAAATGCATTTCAGTTTCACAAATTGTATTAGATCATAACTATTAAGAAGATGTGGGATATCTAAAACTCATTCTATATGATGGTTCTTGCTCTATAACCTATTTATAACTGACTTTCATTATACAATGCAATAACATATAATATTCAGAATTATTTTGAATTTGATACCATGTAAATCATGTTAATAAATTCACTACTCAATATCACTTGAGAATGAATGTACTGACTCATATATCTCATTAGGTAGGTGTCCCTTACTTATTGGTGTTATATTTCTAACATAGCTTTCAACAAAAATTAATTGAATGAATTATCTTTCTTTAAAAGTGTTAATACGTTAAAAAGAACTAAGTATTGAAAAAACTCAGTCCTTAATTAATAAAAGAGAAATTTACTAAGATAACATTTTTTAAGTTTTTGTCACAAAATAGCTCTCAATAAAGAAAATGATCAAAATAAGTTTTATTAAATGGTAAAAATGACCAAAATGTGTATTTTTACCCTAGGGTTAACTAATATAGACTTGGGTTTAGAGTTAAAGGGTATGGTTTTGGGGATATGGTTTCAAAATTTTAAAAATAAAAAAATTAAAATTTTCAAAATAAAAAAGGGCTATTTTGATCATTTTCTTTTTTTGAAAACTATTTTTATGACAAAAACTTAAAATGCTATTTGAGAGAATTACCTTTAATAAAATGTATTTCTTTAAATAAAAAATAAAAAAAAAGGATTTCATTGAAAGTTAAAAGGTTAAACTTTGTTTTCGAAAGACTGAAGTGGTTTCATTGTAGACTACCGTAAACTTACATATCTGTTGATCTTTCAAAATGAAAAATAAAGTGCGGTGAGCGTCAATCGAACACGCGACCTTCAGATCTTCAGTCTGACGCTCTCCCAACTGAGTTATCCCCGCTTTATAGTAGCAATACAAGAAATATTAGTAGCAAGGAGAGGTATATTCAAGAGTAGATCGTCTTGGTCATGTGAACAAAGAGATGAAACCTTTTTCATTTCATAGTAATATGATAGACAAACTAATATGTGTGATTGTATTGAATACAATGTTGGCTCTGTAGAATATCCCAAACAATAAAACATCCGTCTTACTATGTTCTGACATCACATCTTGTTTTATCATGACTTAAAAGGTGCCGCATGGTCTGTGTACATTTGTACTAACCGAGGTATGTTGAAATTTCACTTAGAAAAATAATTTTTGTCTTAGTTGATTCTCTGTTGTTGTGGAGTTCACTTCTCCCTCGTCCAGTGTCTTACCTGCATAACA
Organism: Brassica oleracea var. oleracea; assembly: GCF_000695525.1. Taxonomy (NCBI): domain Eukaryota; kingdom Viridiplantae; phylum Streptophyta; class Magnoliopsida; order Brassicales; family Brassicaceae; genus Brassica; species Brassica oleracea. Next base: position 36,795,800 of record NC_027754.1, on the reverse strand, counting down.
AATAGCTAGCCTTTCTGCTGTCCTTGAATAGCCCTGATATTGAAATATCATACATAACCTCCAAAGTGTAGGTAGCTTCAATAAGAGGCTGGGATCAAAACTTTTTGATTAGCTGAGAAGTGGATGAGCATCCTTGATATCAAAGAGAAATCACAATGGAATATATATCCCCATAGTTTTATATTTATCAGAATAGAAGTACACTCCCACGCTTTCTTCTTCGTTTCTCTAACTTAGAGCTCTCAATCTTTGCTCTTACTTAACTTATGTTTCGGTTATAAAATTAGATGCAGTAAGAAAAGAAAACTCGTAACATCTTAGAAGGAATGAGTGCATCAAAGAAGATTTGCTTGTGAAATTATTCCGAAGCAGGTCCAAAAACTAGTAAGCAAAAGATGTTTTTATCCTTTGGGATATTCTTACAATGCCACAATGGAAAAATGACAGTATTTCATAAAAAGATAAAGAGGATAACACCAAAAAAACACCGTTTAACTAGATAAAGAGAGCTGAAAGTAACACAGACAATTCCTCATTCCAGCTTGATGCGGTCCATGTCGTTTATCACACCTTCAAGCTACACAATGAGAATAAAATAAAAATCAGTTGGATTCTTATCGTGATTGCTACTGCACACATCTTAGATTAGGTTTGAAATACCTTCGCAATCTGCCGCAAGAATAAATCCCCATAACGCTTTGCAGGTTTTGATTCCACAACGTAGATCATGTCCTGGATTTTTTTTTTTTTACACCACCTTTAAAGTTACTTCTAAAAATCTAAAAGCACCAATGAAAATAAGATTAAGAAAAAAAGTACGAAAAACATTACATTGTTGATGTAGAAATCAATGTCTGCATTGGAGATGACCTTCCCATCAGAACCAACTGAATGAGTCTTGTGCTTGTATGTTAACAATATGGTCCTGTGTGTTCAAATTAGTACATGTCAGACAAAACAATTTTAGTTAAAGCCAATCTGCACATGTTTACTCACCTTAGAGTTGGTTCATCAACTTCCATGTAGTTTGAGAGCTTAGCAAGAGAGATGGAAGAGTAAACTTTAAGGAACGTCCTCACTCCTGACAACAGCTGCTGCTGCTTCACCTCATAAAGGAACATCTTCAACTGAAGCCTGTATGCATCCTGAGAGACAACAACACACAGCCTGTTTAAACACACAACTCTTCTCCATAACTGTTTAAAAGTCCAGTTACTACCTGATTGTAATTAACAAGAGGCTCCTCGAAACTCGGAGCCGAAGGGGTGATGAACTTGGGGCACGCGTAAGAGAAGAGCTCGTCATAGATACCGAACGCCTCGTCGTCGCACCTCTGCATCCTCATCATCTTCTCACCGTACTTCTCACGCAGCTGAGAGTTAACTAACTCGTCAACAAGCTTCGTCTGAGGGCAGAGGGAGAGGCAGACCGCGAGCAAAGCGTACATCTGCTCGTTCTTCTTCAGCAACTGCTCGTACTGAGGCGACTTCTCATGGTACTGCTTGGTCTTGTAGATGTAGAGGAGGATCTTGTTGAACTCGCGGACCGCATCCACGTACCTTCTCAACATGAGGTTGGCGAATCCGTAGTGATAAATAGTCGCGATATGGCAACCAATGACGCTGGTGTAAACACCTTGCTGTGTGATGTCAATGGGCTGCAGCCACTTGAGACCGGTGTGGTAATCTCCTAGAAGGCAGTGAACGCGCAAAAGACCGACCATGCTGAAGTAGCCAAGGACCTTCAGCACGTTGCTTCCGCCGCTGTAATCGTACCCGTCGGTGGCGGTGAACTGCTCGAGCCCTTCCTTCTCTTGCTCAAGAATCTGGATGATGGTGGACTTCTCCACAAGCGCTTGCAAGAAGTTGAGCACGCCGTACACATTCCACGCCTGAGGATAGTGGTTGCAGTCAGATGAAAGTTAACCTTAAAAAAAAAAAAAAAATTAATACCTTGTCGTTCTGTTTGAGCAATGCAATCTCCTGCTCTGTTTTGTTCTTCATCTTGGCTCTGTACTGACAGAAGCTTTGGAACTGGTAGACGAACTCATCCACCATGTCCCACAGCCACTGGTTCGGTAGCTGCATGTTCACTACACCGTGCAACACCACCTACACATTCAAATATGATAAACTTCGAATATCAACAACAATCTCCATAAAAGCATACAGCATAGAGAATCTTAGGCTCCCAATGTTTAAAACCGCAGCATACCGCAGTTAATATCAACAAAAATCTCTCTCTCTGTATATATATATATATATATAGGCGTTTTATTAAAACCGCACGGCAATTGTTCTGCAGCTTACCATTCATGCCCTTAACCTAACCTAGTTCAATTGAGACCAAATCTAAATCCAAGAGAAACAAACACCTGAAAGAGGCTGCAGTAGTTATCATAGGAATCAATCCTCTGCTTCAGCGTCGGCGACAGCCTCGCGTACAAGTGACGGAACCACATCTCACGGTACAAAAGACAGAAGACGTGATCGTTGTCGACATAAGGAGCGATCGCTTCCACGGAAGGCCAAGGGGTGTCCTTGAAGAGCCGCTCCGACAAGGTCTGGAACGAGGTCTCGCACATCTGGTGGATCTCGTAGACGTTCTTCTCCCTGATGTGTCTGTACATGTGAACCACGAAGGACTTAACGGAGTCCGGCACGAAGTTCGGGTCGTAGACGGCGTCCTGGCCGCCCTGACGCTGGACGTCGTCGTAGTTTGACGGAGTGTCTTCGAAGTCGTAGGTGGTCGTCATGTTTTTGGAGAATCTAATCTACCTTCTTCTCTCTTTCGCTGGTGAGCTGAAGTATAATGAGAGAAGAAGAGAGACAGAAAGAGGAGAAGGAGAAGGTTAAAAGCTAGGGCTTACTTAGGATCGATAACCGGTTTAGTCTGGTCTAAATTTGGTTTGGTTTAATTGAATTGATTAGTTTTATTTAAACCGGGATTAAATAAATAGAGTAGACCGGTTTATTCTTAGTCTAACTATAGAAAGCTTCACGCCGTGAAAGTTATCTCATCGCCGTTTCTTCTTCGTGTTCGTTCTCTCTCCCTTGAAGGTAAAAGCTTCATTCAATGATTCTCCTCGATTTCGAAATTCGCGTCCTTTCATATGATATGACTTCGTTTCTGTGCATCGAAGTTTCTCCATTTGCTGATGATTTGTGCCGATCTCAAACTACACAGATTGATACTTCACTTCACTTTAGATTTACGGATCTGCGTTTAATCGATCCATGTGAAGTAGTTTCGTGTGTTCTCTGCTGGGTTTTTTTTCTAAAAATCTCATCTTGTTGAAAGAATCAGTTTCATTTTGCAGTTGGCGTGATCGTCTTCTTTGGGTAAATTGAGTCTCAATAGCATCATTCAGACATGCAGGTTTCGCCTTTTTATCCTTATCTCTATTACAAATCTGTGTCGTGTTGTGTAGTTGATATTGGATTCACTATAGTAGTGTCTGAAATCTGGGTTTAATGTATTAGCAATCACGAGCGAGACTGTTCAAGGAATACAAAGAGGTTCAGCGAGAGAAAGTAGCTGATCCTGATATCCAATTGGTGTGTGATGATACCAACATTTTCAAATGGACTGCACTTATCAAGGTTCTGTCATACAAGCTTTCCTTTTTTAGGTTTAAAAGATGAAAGCTTTGGTTTTTGTCTTTTAACTGGTCTTTGTATCTTTTTAGGGACCGTCCGAGACTCCTTATGAAGGCGGAGTGTTTCAGCTTGCATTTGCTGTTCCTGAACCGTATCCTCTGCAGCCTCCTCAAGTGCGGTTCTTGACCAAAATATTCCATCCCAATGTGCATTTCAAGGTAAATGAAAACATTGATGTGAATGAAGAATCTCCGGCTAAAGATTGCTTCTTAGTGTCCATTTTTTTTGTGTTCTGTAGACTGGAGAAATATGTCTTGACATATTGAAGAACGCGTGGAGCCCTGCGTGGACGCTTCAGTCTGTGTGTAGAGCGATCATAGCGTTGATGGCTCATCCTGAGGCGGACAGTCCTCTCAACTGCGACTCAGGTACAAGCTCTGTTCAGTGTTTATACGATTGCAATTGCGTATCACGAAGAATCTGGTTTGATCTTCTTTTGTTTGGGGTTTTGCTGGCTATAATGAAGGTAACCTTCTAAGATCTGGAGATGTGAGAGGGTTCAATTCAATGGCACGCATGTACACACGCCTCGCCGCTATGCCTAAGAAAGGATGATCCTCTCTTGCTTTCCTTTTCTTATGTCATCGGGTTATGACTCGTTTTCTTTGGATATGTAATGGAAAATAATTTGGGAAAATGAATACATTATTAACAATTCATATGTAAGGTAACAATTTTATTCAACTAGACACAAGTTACTCAAAATCTTCGAACCAATGTATGAATGAAATCTAGTGCATTAGCACTAATGTAACTGTTAAAAAAAAGAGTTTTGTTTACTAACAGGAAAAAAACTTAAATCTAATCTGATTTTCATGTATATGTGACATGATCTATGTTAAAAAGAGAATGGAGTTCCCTAAAGCATTACCCCAAACTTGAGTCTCGATGACTTTGCTCTTCATCTTTTGGTTCCTTTCTAGTTGGATTTGATATTTGTTCCTGCTTAATCAATGTCTCCAAATTAGCACATCTCCTAGCTCGAATTGGTTTAACAAGTATACAGTCTCTCATGCGATAATCAGCTTACCTTTTATGCTCCCACGGTTTGAGAGCTCAATGAGAAAGTCCCTGAAGCTCGACAAGATCTGTCTTTCTTTATCCAAGTAAATCTCCGAGCTTGTGTCTGCCTCTTCTTTCTCTTGGCTTGTTTTCACCCCGGCAGATGTCTCTTTCTCTGATGTTATTACATGTTCATCATCACACATCAATGCACGTGTTGCTGGAGATAAAGGCTTCTCGTCCATTCTAGTGGAGTCAAGGACACAGTCTGGAGAGTCATTGATCTCATTAGCATCTCTCTGGGCTGGATCAAGTGAAGGGTCTTTCTCATGTTTCCTCCTTTTGTCTGTTTCCATATCAGAAATTCTCTTAACATATATCTTCTTATATGAGGAATATACTCTCCTCTATGTCTAACAGCATGAGATATGTACCTGAATATTTATTTGCTACATCTAACGATGTTGCAACCAAAAGCGTACATAGGTCTTTGACATGACGCGGCTGGATAGTATTTGACAGAGACGACCTATAGAAGTAAACAGTCAGATAAATCCTTATGATGGTATCACGCTAGTTTTGAATGTGCATATCATACAAAAGGAAGGAGTTGATATCGCCAACCTGTAAGTACATGTGGGAGATCCAGACACTGCTTTGTTGTTAGGGATTGAAAAAAGAGAAGTGTCACCATTCCTCATAACGCGATTCACCTAGTTGGAACAGAAAAACACACAAAGAATCATGCTTTTAATGCAAGAAGTGAACGTAAAGAGTATGAGATCAACATGTAACCATCACATTTAACACAAAGGATCGTATAGTTCGGAAATTTTACCGCCTGATTTTGGACAAGGAGCGGAACCGCAGATGAAGCGTCCTTGCTCTTTCTCTTTCTTGATTCAGGAGTGTTCAGAAAACCAGACGTGGAGACGGCGCGGCTGAGAGCAGCATTGGTCGTCTGTTGTATGTAGGTTTCTGAGACATGATGCGATCCATGAAGAAGGGCACTTCTTTCTTCGCTTCCTTCAAAGTTCTTGCAATCCTGGCATCTACAATTCTCTGAACATAAGACATTGGCCTGGTAACACTCACAGTACTTCTTGAGGCATCCTGATTTCTTGCAGTGGCATCCTTTGCTGTGCTTTCCAAGAATCAGGAGTTGGCGCACATCCTCCTACAAGCCAGTATGAGATAGTCCCCACACCGGAGATTTTACAAAATTATCAGCAAATGAATAATTTTTTAAAAAAGATCGTTGCTTGACACTTTCTCTTTGGCTTAAGACTAAAGCAGTTGATAACAACATTTGTCACTGGGAAACAAATTTTCAGAGCATTAACTCAAGCTTTCAAATGTTTGTTTTAGTGTTTAACTCCTAACTAATCAGGGGTGACGTTAAACATTTTGGAGATTAAAAAAAAATCATTTAACTATTAGCTAAGTAACAAGATCACACACCTGCAAATCATTGATTCCGTGAGGACTACCAGCAATCTTAGGCTTGAAGGCATCAGGATTGCGCTCTAAAGTCCCGGTGATGGCTTCTTGTCTTGCGGACTCATTCTCCAAATTGTTTTGACAATTCACGCAGTTGCAACCATTGCAATACGATCCCGACGCAAAGCACTCACAATACCTGTACACATAATAACATCAACCCTTCAAAATTCAAAAAAAAAAAAAGCAATGGTCTAAGTCATTAACTCTCTTTGATCATCACCACAAATTACAAAAGGCTTTTAATAAACAAAGATGCACACTTACAGCTTCAAGCATCTAGAAGCTTTACAGTTGCAATGCTTCTGCTTATTCGGAGTCCCATCCTTGGACTCAGCTTCCATCTGCTCTTGCTTGCTGCATACACAATCAAAAAACCTTAACTTAACTCCATCGCACGATCTCCCTCAAATCAAAAACTTCGAATCAAAAAATCTGAAAACTATAATCAATGGTTTGTAAAATTGTAATTGTACCTCACTCGACACTTCCCCAATGGAAGACCAAGCCGAGGAAGCGGAGGTTTCTGCGGCGGCGGCGTGACATCCTCCGTCGCCGATGGCTGCTCCAGCGACTTCACCCCTAATCGATGTTGCTCCTCGGTACCTGAAGGCTGCGAAGGCAATTCTTCATCTCTTTGATCTTCCCGAGACGACTCCGAATCGAGAAGAAGAGATTGCGACTGCTTCTTCTCACTTTCCCGAGAAGAATCGATCGTCTTCGTTTCCACAGCCGCCGTCGGGACGGAGAAGTCCAATTGGCGCGCCAAAGGGTTCTGGTGAGAACTCAGATCATGATCCGATTTCTCCATTAAGAGGGGAAAATTCAAACGGAGGATCAGAGAGATTTTTGCTGAAGGCTTCAGCTGGAAGAAGTTTGTTTTTTTCTTTTTCAAATCAAATCGTTTGCTCTTCGTCTCGAACTCTCTAAGGGATATTTTGAATAAATTGATGACCAAATCTAACGGCTGAGATGATAAGGGGGTTATCAACGGTTTGGATCGTTCGATGTAGGTTGTCTTAGTGGAATTTGGCGCTAACGGTGACTCTCTGATTGATATGTATACTGTGAGACCGTTTTGTACATGGTCTGCATCATCCTAGATCTCACACATAGATTCCCAGAATACATTGGTAACTAAAGATAATAACATTACAATAAATGAATATCTTAATATTGTTATTTAATAAATAAAATTAGTTTTTTTTTTAATTTAAAAACTATTGAATGTTTATCTTAAATTTTGAGATACTTTTTTGTTATAATGTTAATGTTGTAAATTTGTTACCTTTTTTACAACTCATGTAAGATTTTTGTAATGAGATGCTCTAGCTGTTTAAAAAAGATACAAGTTTTTGAAATTTTTATTTTTGTTTTCAATACAAAGCTTGTTTATTTATTTTTGCTCATATTAATTAAACAAATTAATATTAAAATGAATTGAACCATTTTGAAATCATGGTACTAAAGAAGGTTTTTTGGTATTATAAATTAATTCTTTAAAATGTGTAAAAATCACAAAACTGAAAGAGAGAAATTGTAGTCTATAACCATTTAATCACTTAAATAGCTCTCTGAAAGGCCATAAATAGAAATGCTTGTAGAGTAATAAACCAATTATGTTAAAGAAGAATTAAAATGACTGAACTGAAGCTAACGAATGTCTCTATTGAGTGCTCTGCTCATAAGGTATACAAAGGAAAAATTTGGCGACTGTGTGTGTATGCTTATTGCTTGATACCTACAAAACAGAGCGCTACTTCGGCTTGTGCCTGAAGCTCTTCAAGAACCTTCACAACTTTCTCACGGCTAAACTCAATTTCACCCTCGTCTTTAAGCATTTTCCGCACTCTTCATGGCCACCCACCAAGACACAGTGAGATATTTAATCAGATCGCAAACTCAATGTATCTATAGTGATACTGTATCTGTTTCTTGAACCAAGTGAGATACAAACCTGTGTACAATGGATGTGTCTCCATGTCCGGTACAAACTATAAACATTGCATTTGTGGGTAATGCTGCGTGAAGGGCACTGACTCTTTCATCCATCTTCTTTAAGATTTCCTTCGTTTCAGGTGAAACCTTGCTTTTGCGGCGTTTCTTGATATCTTCTCTATCGTCGCTACATGTCAGCAACGAGATCTTCTCTGCTAGTCTGGAATTTAGTTTCTCTGGATCATCCGATCTGTTCTGGAAATGTGTATTTAGTTCTGAGAACTGTGTCCAGACGAATTGTGATCCCCTCTTCTTTACCTAGAAGACACACATGCATTAACTCTTAGGATGATGAGCATGGATGGATTCAGAAGGTTTTTTACCTCCTTCATGGCCTTTGAAAGTGCTTCGTCATCAGAAGAAACTGGAACTGAACTTGATGACTCAGAAGCATATCTCTTTACAATGTTGACACTGTCTACAATACAAGTGGTTTTCCCGCTCTCGTTTAAAATGTCAAGGAGCTTCTTCCTCATCATCTCCGGTGGTGAACCAAAGTCAGGTCCTAGAGGAAGCCACACAAAAAAAGAAAATCACTTCAAAGGATACAAAACAAAAGAGCAAGATTGAATCTCTTACCATACTTTATCTTCATTAATGCCAAATCCATGGCTGCCTTTGCATCCTCGACGCTGTCATGTCCGGACTCAGACATCTGTATCTCTCTAGCAAGAAACTTTTTCGATAGAACTCGAAGTTTAGGTTTATAAGATCCAGACCGTGGATGCTTGTATAGCACTGCAGTGTCAATCACCAGATTGTGAGAGATCTTCAGAGAATACAAGTCATTTTCCAACGAATGTCCCACTAATACTGTCTCTTTGAAAACCAGCTTCAAGAACTCTTCCTGAACATAGCAAAAGGCTACTTATTTATACTAAACCGATTACAACTCTTCAACCCAAACCGTATGTTAAAAGGATTTAGTGAAACCTGAATGTCTTTAATAGTTGTTGTAACTCCCTCCATCATCTCAGGTGTTATTCCGCTATACCTGTAAACCGATACCAATAGTGTTCTTTAGGCATGCCTTTGAAGACGTACTAGGAACTGAACAAAGTATATCAGCATGGCTTACATTGTAAGGTAATCCGTGATATGATTTGTTGGCTTGACTAATTTATCTAATAGAACCTGCACTATCATTGGCAACTTAGTAACAATAAAGAAGAAATTTAACAAACTTAAAGAAGTAAGGAAGATGATACCTGTCCTTGGATATCCACAAGCGTCACTCTTGTCAACTCCAAACCATCTTTTGTGGTACACTATGGTGAAATAAAACGAAAACAAATCATATATTGGTTTTACAAGATGATTAAAAATGTTTATATGTTTTGACAAAATCAATTATTCTCACAAAGCATAGCCATAATCAAAGGCTAGGGAAGAAGGTTAATTACCATCTCGCAATCAAGAGCCAAAATTTCATGGGGAGATGATTCTGATGATCCAGGAAGTGTAGAAATAAACTCTGTATGACGAAAAGAAAAACAATAATCAAACAAATGTGACCCAAAGGCAAAAAGGTTAACAGCTTAAACATGATTAAGCTGTAGTTCTTAAATAGCTGGAGATCGTACCTGTCTTAAAATTGTATCCATTTTGTTCCATTTCCTTTTGACTTAGAGTATAGTATGAAACAGGGAATGGTATATCTTTTGTGAGCTCTGTGAATGATTTGCCCACCAGATTGCATGCTTCTACAGGCTCAACATGTTATCTTGTTAAGGCCTTATATTAGGATAAGGATTTTTAAAACTGAAACTATATTTTCTACTACCTGGCTTAGATACTAGGAGAGGTAGTTCCACTGAATGAGTAAGAGTTTTCTTCTTCTTTTTACCCTTGCAAGTAAGTAGCGTATCGATCGTCTTCATCTCATCAACTACACAGCTAACACAATGAGAAGAAAACCAAAAGAATGTTTTACCAACAACTAACCAAAACAACTGTAATCAATAAGCTACAAGAAATGAGAAACACCAACCTCAAAGCTAAAAGCGGAATAGGATTGCCACAGCATGATTTCAAATTAGCAAGTGCCTTAGACTGTGATAAGTACAAAGCTGCATCCAATCCAGGAAGGTAGAGCATGACAACCTTTGGAATCAGAGGCTTGTTCTGCCAAAAAAAGAAGAAGCATATTCCTTTAATATCATCTAATCATCTAATTACACATGTAAGAAAAAGCCATCAATACATAGCTGTCAAGTTTCAATTTTGTTGTTGGTTGTTAGTTCATTACCTTGATGAAAACCCAATTGGGCATATAGCCTTCTGAAAGAACCCATGTCACAAGTCCCTGAACATCCTGTTTAAACCCACATCAAGATTATTACATTATTATAAACTCAAACTAGAATAGTTGTGTGACTGACATGTGAAACATACTTGTAAGTTCAATGTTGTTTCGGGACGCTTGAAAACGAGTTCTGGTTTGGCCTGCCCAAGAAGAAGAAGAAGAAGAAGAAGAAGAAGAATCTAAATCAAATCAGAGAGACAACATAAACAATCAATCGAATCATGGAAAAAGGTGTTTACTTCGGGTCCATATATATCGAAGAAACTGTTCCCGGTACTGCTCTTGTCGCTACCGTCGGCACTATCTTCCACGGCGTCGCGCTTTCGCTTCGAGGACGTCATTATTCAGACGGAGAAAAGCTTAGCGAAAAATGAGCCAAGGGAGATCGCACGCAAACCACTTCCGCAGTCGCGTAGCACCGTGGTCGCCCTTTTTATTCGCCGCCGCGCAAATTGAAGGATCCGTTTTTAACCTTATTCGTCCAAAAAATTAAACTTTTTTTTAAAAAAATGTGTGTTTTTAATTATATCGTTCTTTTCTAAATTCATCTTTTAGTACATTAATTTATCATCGTATAAATTCAAATTCCGCATAATATATGTTATTTTTCAACAAACACAATCAAATAGTAAAAACTCTCTCTTTCTTAATATTGCAAATATATAAAAAATCCAAGTAAAATTAAAATAATATTATAAAATAGTAAAATAGAGTAAAATATATAAATTAATAAAAATATAAAAATGACCAATATTGTTATAGTGTTGATATTTAATTTATAAGTTTAAAAGGTACCATTTACAAAAAAAAAAGAGTTAAATATATAGATGTCGATGTATACCTAAATAGTAAATGTTTGTATGCTCATCCAAATTTGGAAGCATCCTCGTCATCAAATAAAGTGGCAACAGATCAGCATTAAGGAAGTAGTTGTTTGAAGTGTAGATTGTCATTACAAACACTCCGATGATGACGCAAATTTGAATCCTTGGAGGCTCTTAAGCGCACTAATACAAATTTTAGTGAGTATTATATAGATTCGAGTTGCTGTAAAGGAAAGAGTTGTCTTTGCAGGCGCTTAAGCACATTAACTCAAATATGGTAAATATTTGTATATATTGATATCCTCCAGACAAGACAACTAGTTATAGTATGTCCTTTATGGCTTTGTTCCTACCTTTCTAGATGAAGTACACGGTAGTACGACGGCATCTCCAACACCACTCTATTTTCCTCTCTAAAATAGAGTTTAGAGTAAAAATGCTTCATTGATACTTTATTTTCTACTCTATAATAGTGTAAACCTATTTTTTACTCTATATATAGAGTAATTTTTTTTATTTTTTGTTCATCACTCTATTTTTCATTCTAAAATAGAGTATTATTGGAGCAACATCTAACTGCTCATCTAACTCTATTCTGTTTTAGAGAAAAAAATAGAGTAAACTATATATTGGAGATGGTCTGAGCTAAGACAGCTGAATAGAGTTCTGGATCAGAGTTTCTAATTTCAACGCAAAGTGGTGATCCCATTCTTCAGTAGGCAGAGCAGATGCAATCACAAGTTAATCAGCATATATACTAACATGGCTTTATATATAACAAATCTTAGATTGCTCTAATATTTTCCACACAGAGATGCCTGGCCCTAGTTTTCACCAGTACAAACTCTTCCCCCAAGATTTAGTGATCTAAGACAGTTACAAACTTGCATTCAAATGGCTGAGAAGAACGATTCTAACATCATCTACGACGACCTAAATGCGCTCTATATTGTCAACACTCCTATAATGATAAATCCTTTTTCATGCATAACCACACAAACGGACTATTCATAGGTCTGCGTGGTGGTGCGTTGAGCACGTATACGATCATGCATGCAAGAGGATATATATCAAATATTTTATATAGTATATGTGTGTGTGGTCTGCGGAAGAACCAAAAATCAATGAGTTAAAAGGAAGATGTCACATGCAAGTCTTTAAACCTCACAGTATCTCTCAGGAGTCAAGATCCCCTATCTCCATATATACAGTATATATATAACTTAATAATATGCACCTGTGCATTGTTGATGAAACAGAGCATGAATTTTACACATATCGGTAGAAATTCTGGGTTCTTAAAAAGGTGTGTATTAAATGAAAAGATCGATTGGTCGAAGATAGGGTCGTGACTCGTGAAATTATGAGTCATGACTGTAAATCTCTTTTTTTTCTTACGACTTGTATTGTGGTGAGTTTTGAATATTGGAAAAATGATGAAATCAAAATTTCAAATCCAGGTTTCGAAATTTGTGTGAAATGGATCAATACATCGCTGTGTCACTAACTTTCAAACCCATATTGATTTGCATCAAACAAACAAAAGTGATCTTATGTGGGCAAAAAGACAAATAAAATACAGAAGATAGGGAGGGATGGGAAAGTGGGTTATATTTTCCTCCAGAATATCTGTTCTTAACATGTAAAGAATTTGAATCCTTTGTCAAAAACCCATATATATTATTTTTTTAAAAAAAATTGACAATGACACTAAAGAAATATCAAAATTATAATATAACTATAAAAATATAATAGTAGGAAGCAGAGCTAATATCAATAAGTTGGTTTATATATGGAAGACGTGAAAGTAGAGAAAAAATGTTTATAAAAAAGTGTTTTAAAATTCAGCGTATCATAGGGTATCCCAACGAGTGGGGTATCATGTGATGATTCCACCACACCGATATAAATACACTTACTGAAAAGAGAAGAAAAGAAACGATAAACAAAAACTAAACTCATGTGAATCATCTCTCTGAAAAGATGAAAAAATTGTATTAGGGTTGTGTACATTTCTCTTTAATTTACCGATCAAAAGGGCTTTTCTAGGGCGCCATTATTTATATAGTGTCTCTTAGGGTTTATTTTATTTTATTTTTATCAAGCCTCCCCCAACTATCTCTCGCTCCTCGTGCAACACACGTTCCAATGTCTTTTCACCTATGTGCCTAGAAGAAGCCTCTCGGATCCGCTTTACAAGGCGAACTCTATATCAAACGAGCTGCCTGAGCCATACACGCGCCTAGGGTTTTTCTCTTTAGGACACAGCCAACCCTTACACTGTTTGGTTCGGTTTGGTTGTAATAAGAACCGCTCATTATCGTCACGTGTTGATTTTTCATTGGTCTCGTATGCTTCCACCTGTCCCATCAGACAGAACACAGTTTCTAAATAAATGTTTGTTATAGAAAAATATATATATGAAAATGACAATCTTATTTTTGTCGAAATAATTGTTGTCAGTTTATAAATTTAACGAAAATGAATTTGTTTATTTATTTCGCCTGCATACATGGCCGTTAAAATGCTACAAGATGGGCTTTTTCTTAATTTTTTTTAAAATGAATCATTTTTTTTTCTGAAAATTATGCTGTTTATTTAATGAAATACCAAACCCTGGTCTCAGGGATAAAAAAAAAAAAAAAGCCAAAAGCATTTCTCTTCTCTCTCTCTTATCCCTCTCGCGAAGAGACACAACAACACTTCTCTCTCCTCTTGCGTGAAAGCTTAGGGTTTCTCCAAGATTCGCACTCAAATTATACCCATCTCCAGAAGAATCGATCCTCATCCCTTCGGTAATCTTCTTCTCCACAAGCTTCTCTATCGAATGATACAGTTTCCTCCCGTCGCCGTGGAGAATCGAGCTGGATTTCATAACGACGGTCTGATTCCTTCGTCTCTGATTACCCAGGTGAGTGTTTCCGACATAAAGTCGATAACTTTGGTCGTTTTATGGTGTTTACGGTTTAGTAACGACCGATCTTGTCGGAAAGGAGTGGGGGTTTTGTCTGATTTTGAATCTTTGAGAGCATTTCGCTAAAGCTTTAGTGTTCATTGTTCGTCTCGCGAGTCGCTCAAAAATCAGAACCCAAATATTAATGATGGGTTGTCTTTTGTTTAGCGAATGCGATTAGTTCTGTTATTATTTGCTAATTTTGGTTTCTAATTTCGATTAGTAACCCTAATTTGACTTTTTTAAAAATATTATAAATTTAATTAATTATTCTCGGAGGGGTTTTTTGTGGAAGAAGATGATATTGAACTCGGTCCGTAGATAATTTACTCGTGACACTCAAGAAAGGTCGCATCTTTGTGTGTCTCTCAAAAACCCTAATTTTAGGTCGGAGTTACATCTATTTGTTTATCTAGAATGAATAATTGTTCGTGGATGTGACCCACGATATTAAAATTGGTTAGGAATCAACATTGAATCCGGCTATGGTGAAGATTCTTGTTCTTGATTTTATGTGGACCTAAGGGCTCTTAATCTCCTTTGTGCACTAGAGTATCTTATTCTTATGTGTTGTATTCATTACACTATATCATAACAAGATGGTAACATTATTCTTATTTGTTCTAGAACAATGTGTTAATGAAAGAGTGAAGCACCCATCATGGAACCACCCGTCAAGATCAATTCAATATCAGTAGATCTAGCCAAGGCACCTGATGAGATAGACTCCGGGAAATGCGAACATTTCTCCATACGGTAAGCAAATGATTAACGTCAGCTGTTTGATCTTTGATTCAGTGCACTGAGTTTAATTTTATTCCTAAATACAGTGGATTTGTTGCTGAGATCGGTGGAAGAGATCACAGAAAGTGTTGGCCGTTCTCAGAAGATAGTGTTGAGTTAGGGAACCACGAAAGCTACTCTCTTCCTTCTTTATCCGTTGTGAAGTCTAGGTGGTGGCGTTGTGGGAGCTGCGTCAAAGATATCAATGTCAAGAAGATCAATGACAGTGGTATAACCAAAAGCACATCACTTGCTAATGTATTGTTTCATGTTTTTTCTTATGTAAATAATAAATATTGAGGCTTTGTTTTTTTTTTTTCTTTTTTTGGCAGATTGTGGGTTGCAATCACACTCGAGGTCTGTTAAGGAGAAGAGCTTTAAAGCTGGCTCTTCTGCAGTTCCAAGTAGAAGAAGATTGAACTGGCTTAGTGTCTCTGACAAGAAGACAAAGAAGAATCAACTAACTGCAGCTACGTTGCTCAAGAAAGTTGGCCGCAGAGGTAAAGATGCTTGTACCAATAATAGCAAAGGTAGCAAACTCGCTACTCCAAAGCAGGTTAAGAAGAGATCTAAAGAGAGCAGAGAGGCGGTTAATGGTGGAGAAGCTTTCAGATCATCTGATATTGCTGGTGTGGTTGATGATACGCCTGATAAGGCAACCAAGAAGAATGTTATGTCTAGTCATCATGTTTTGGAGGAACGTGATAACAATGTGTCACCACAGAGTAGGAAGCTTAGGAAAACTAGGAAGGTTCGTCTACTCAGTGAGTTGCTGAGTACTAAAAGCAAAGAAACTCCGTCAAAAAGCGAATCATCCAGAGGTAGGAAAAGAAAGTCTTGTGGAGATCATGAAGATTGCACATCTGCGGAGATGACCAATTACGCCAGCAGGATATTAAGCACAATGGGAAACAAAACTTCTGAAAACGCTTCCAAGAGTTGTGACTCTGGTGAAGAGTCAAGACCAAGTGGTGAGAGCCAATCTACAGACAGCGGATTTAACAAAGAGGGAAAGCAGAGAGACAGCAGGTTACAGGTTGTTGAAGCAGACACTGCACAAGTGAATCCTTATGACTATGCCAGTCCTGTTCGCTCTTCGTTTTCAGGCAAGGAGATGGTTCCTTGTCCTCTGCATACTCAAAGAACAGAGAGAGAGGACAAAAAGAGAAAGAGGAAAGCTCCTATAACAGATTACACTAAGAGTACTATTATTACGTTTAGTAACAACAACATGGATGATGGGAATCTAGTTCAACCGAGAAAGCCAGATACTCTATGTCCGAGAACTACAATGCCACAATCTACTCGAGATTTCTTGAATTCGAAATGGCTTGACAACTCTTTTGACAGAGACAAATATACCCCTCAGTTTGATGATGTTAGGCCTTTCTTTCCATTGCCTTTGCATGACCCAATGCACTACAAAGAAGGTGATGGTGCGATGCTGAAAGGTATAGAGACTAACCATTTCCGAAACTTTGGTTCTTCCTTTAACTCCACCAATGCGGATGCGTGCTTGAGAACTGGAGTTAATGTTAACTTCAGCAGCAACATAGATACCTTTAGTTCATCTTCGCTGTTGACTGATAAGCTAAGACACACCTCTTCTACCGAAGTTCCATATGGTTCTTGTTCTCTACAAAAGGTATCTTGTTCTTGTTTACATTGATTTTAGATCAATCTCTGTATATTATTGTTATTTTAAAGAGGTTTTTGCTTTTAATTTATAGGATATCTCCACGGGACATGGCAAGGGCAAGGCATCTGAGCATATAGATGACATTCCCATGGAAATAGTCGAGCTAATGGCAAAGAATCAATACGAGAGGTGTCTTCCTGACATAGAAGAGGACAAACAGCCAACGACTAGCGTATCCAAGAATGCTCTGTTGATTGATCTCAATGAAACATATGATAACAGCATGGACAACAACAACAACACAACAAGGCAACCAAAACCTCTTGTTAAAAATGCTTGGAACAGCGACGCCGCCGCCACCAAGGAAGGACAGTTTATGGCTGGAAGGCAGTGGATAAGCAGTGTGCCTTTCGGGGTTGGGAATACTCCTCTGAGCCGAGATAACCAATCCAGCTCCATCCAGTTTTCAAGGCCTAGTAGCCAGTGGATAAGTAGTGTGCCAGCAACTATGGCTACTAACCAACAGAACCCGTTTAGGGTGCTGCGTGCGTGTAACACTTGCCAGAGTGTTCAACAGCAGCAGAGTAGAGAGGCTTCTCCTCGTCCTGTTTGGGTATCTTCCACACCAGCTCATCATAAACCAGTTTCTCTAAACATGCAGAAGTTTATGGATGAGTCAACAAAGGTGGAGAATCCAAATACAAGGAACCTAAAGTTTACTGATAATAACGGGAAGCAAAAGCTTGGGTTTGAAGGGGTTAGTAGCAGACCCTTGGACACTTATTCTAATGAAAGTAGCATACCAGCGATGCACCTGCTGAGCCTCATGGATCCGCGGCTGAGGTCTAACGTTCCCGTTGATCAGAGCCGGAACACTACCTTTGCGAAGCCACCGGTTCACCTGTCTCAACCAGGGGACTCCGCAAAGCAGTGGCCGTTTGATCTTTACAGCAAAAGAGTTGTAACTCCTGAGACTTCTCGTGGAAATTTAGCCACCATTCCACCGGTTGGGACGTCTTCAATATCGTTTCAAAGTGAAAAGACTTCTGACTTAAGATTCCAAGCTTCATGGAATCATCATCAGGAGAAAAAAGACAACGAGTTTTGCCCAACTTACAAGAACGGTTCTCAGCAGAAGCAGGTGTTTACAAGCAGCAGCAGCGATCCAGTGAGGTTCCAGCTTCTTGGAGCATCAGATTCAATGAAGCTGCCTCTCAAATATCACATGAAAGATAAGGCCAAGAAACACAAGTCGAAAAATCACAACTCCAACGTCTCTGCTTGTCCTCCAACGAGCACCACTTGTGGAATTTTTATGTGCAGCGTCAGTAGAAACCCAGCTGAATTCACCATTCCTGATGCGCCTGGGAACGTTTATATGATTAAGGGTGAAGATCTTAAGGTCAGCAAACAGCCGAGCTTCAGGAAGAAACAAAACTTGTGTAAGCAGGATGCATTGATGCAAAACAAGACCTCTTTTGCTCCTCCTGGTGCAGAGAATGCCTGAAGTATCTGATTTGGGAGTTCGTTTTTTGGTCAGGTAATTTGACTAGTACCAGTTTACAACTCTTGAAGATCACTACCATTTAGTACTATGGTGTCCTAGCTTTCTCATGTCCATTTCTAACAAATTGTTTTTGATATTTGGGTCCAAATTCAGTGTGAAGCAGGTAAAGGAACAGGAGAGAGGGGCATTGTAGATACAGAGAGACACGCACCATTCCTCTTTGCTTTCTTATCATAGAAGATTAGTATCTCCTCTTGTTTCTTTCCAGACAACTTAAAAGACTTTTTTTTGTATGTTTGATGTCTCATCAAGTTCGAGAATTGTAATATGGTATGTCTCATCAGGTTTCAGAAGTAATAAAATACTTTCTTTATATCTATATTTTCTTAAATGAAAAATATAAATTTGTTTATAAAGTGATTTCATTAAAACCAATTTACACAAATAATTTTGATATTAGAAAAAGAAATAACATTTCTTTTAAAACATAATTTTAAACAATACAAAAAAAATTCAAACTAATAAAAATTCAGAAAATATGATTTTATTTACAGAGGCTTAAAAGCATTAAAGGTTTAATAGTTGAAGGTTTAAAAACATAAAGTTTTAGTTGTGGGTTTTCGTTCCGATTTATAAATAGTTGGGGTTTAAATCTCTAAAATATCCATTAATTATAAGAACCTCGTGTCGTTTTCGTGATTACATGAAACACTGCGTTTCGATTTAACGGGTCTCCGTTAAGAAAAAATGATTTTGTAAACGGAAGGTTAACGTCATTAACGGTTTAATAGTTGGAGGTTTAAAAACATAAAATTTTAGTTGGAGGTTTTTCATCTGATTTGAAAATAGTTAGAGGTTTAAATCACTAATAACCCTTGTTTTAATTGATTTTCTGATTCTTTGTTGAATAATATTATTTGCAGATTATGTGATTCATGGTTTTACTCCCGTCGGACGTGCTAATCATTACATGTCATCTTTGAAAGCAGATTCCATTGTGAAAGTATATTGTTTTGAGGTTTCTATGTGCTCAAGCATGTACAAGATAACTGATCATTCATTCCTCATTTGTTTCATCTCACTAACCATTTTTGATGAAGTCACCACGGGTGCTCCTGAGAACAATCTCCAGCCAAGATTAGACTGTTCGAAATCTCCAAGTGATTGCGAACACAAACCTAGAACTCTCAGGTATATTATCATATTGCATATGAGTTTATATTACGTTTGGATATCATAACTGATATTTAGACTCGCAGATGTGGTGGAAAAAATCGTTCTGTCCAGGGTTCTGACCTCACCAAAGAAACAACTCGAGTCGTTATCCGTCTCCTCGTTGATTCATAAGAAACAATCAACACATAATTTTCTTTATATTACTGTCTATATTGTGCTAACATCAATAATCAAAAATATTTCATACCCAAGATTTGTGGTCGTCTATTTATCTCTCTTACTTATCAATGTATTTTTACACAAATCTTTATTTTACAGCTTAAAAGAAACCACAATAACCCAAACAATCAAAACACCAAAAACTAGAATCCCAAAAAAGACGAATCATTAATGATCACCTCTCTTTTTGTTTAATCTTACGAATAAACTTCAAAACACATATACCAAACCAATCAACTCAACTAAAACTCAACGACACATACATTGAGCCAGCTAAACAAATACAAACTATATGGCCAACTATTTAACAACAAACTTACTTTCGCAGATGCTTACGAAAAAGACAAAGACGACAACAAAAATCAGTGAAATTACCTAAACAAAAAAGCAGAATAAGTTTTGATTTTTGTTTACATATTATCCATCAAATAAAAGAGAAACAAACACAGCCACACCAGCAGATACAAGAGACAATCCCAACAGATACAAAGACGGCAACAACATCTCCACCTGCTCACTCCTCTTGTCTTATGAAAATAGATTACATGCTCAATGTCAACAGACCAATGTTATTGTTTTCTTATGAGAAATACATATATTCGTTTTAAGGTCCAAATACTAAATATCACTCATTTTATAGTTATTTATACAAGTCTTCATGTATTTTTCTAAAATGTCCGGTAAAAGCAACAAATTTAAAAATAAAAAAAACATATAACCAACATAATAAGAATAAAAAAATTATTACTTAATACACACAACTTACACAACTAAACTGGAGAAAAAATATCCATAAACAAAAGGTACTCTCAACAACTTTAATATAATTTATGTAATCTCAACAGTACAGATAACAAATTAAAAAGATAAACAAACAATAAATCTCAGTGACACATCAAGCACCACCACGAACTATATCAATCACATTACTAACACAGTTTAGTCCTTCATGAGTAGAGAACAGTGCATACACAGTTCATCATCACAACTCTAACCCTATAACAATAAAAAACTTGAAAAACAATGATCAACCCAAAACACAAAATTCACATCTACAATAACCCTAACAAATATTGAGATGAAACAAGAACTATGTCCACAACCCCGCGCTTGCGCGGGGGCAATGCCTCTAGTAATTAAAATACCAAAGCAAATCTGAATTCTCATTTTTAATATTATTTAAAATAAATTTTAGTTTTCATTCAATAAATCAAAGGCATAAAGTTATTTTTAATTTATAAAATATTTTAATTATTGTAAAAATATTGATATGCTTTCATGAGCTTCCAAAAATGTATTACCTATTTATGTATGTAACTTCCTATTGAACATCACTTTATTTTATAATATATTTTTAAAAACATCAACATATAATTTGATAAATATTATAAAAATACATGCACATTTAAAGGATAAATAAAATTTATTTGATTTGACTAAGTTGTAATAAAAAATAATTATATTTCATTTGAATTTGAAATAATATATGTAACTCAATATACTCACAACATGAGTGATTTGACTAATCTAACTTATATATAAAATCATTGATTTAAATACAATAAGAATATATAATTTTATAAGAATAGTAATTTATTTTATAAATATAAATCATAGGACAACTCAAAACATATTAAAATGAAAATAAAATATTAACCAACTGTTACAATTTAGTTATTTTCTAAAATTTATATATATGCATGAGACTTCAGAATATTATCGTTATATTAATTTATGTAATTTGGAATCAGACACTTTAGTTTTTTTTTTATTCTAAGCACAATATATCTGAAGTTATACATAATCTTCATAAAATATATTTACATATTTAAGACAACAGCCTCCTAAATGCAAATAAGAAATTAATGAAAATTTTAATATATTTACAATAAAAATATTATAGTTGAATTCAGAGATGTAACCCAAATTACCCAAATGATAACTAAATTGACTATAAAACAATAAAACTGATTAAATATAACATATATAAAATCATATGTAATATTAAAGTAATATAATATTATAAATATAAATGATGCATATAAATTATAAATTAATTTAAAATTAAAGTAAATAGCAATCAATTAATTTTACTTCGAAAATATTTATGCACGGAAAAATCGCTTAGTAAGTTAATATATATTATCATGCTATAATTTTATGAAAATATTTAAGTTCGAGGCCTGTCATTTTGCGTAGGCCCAATTGACTTATTTTATTTATGTCATCTAGTTGAAGTGACAATTATTATCTTGTTGTCAAATAATTAAAATATTTAATATATCAATCTGTTAAAGGTAAAAAAAATCAACTGTACCGTACGTTTCTCTTTTATGTTTCTTTTCAAGACCATCTCCAATTGTAATTTATATTTTTACTCTAAAAATATAATCTAAAAACAGATGAAAGTTTTGCTCTAATGGTCGCTTGTATTTTTTGCTCTAAAAAATATTCCAAATATAATATTTTCTTATTTATTTATTAATTTATTACAAAATTCTTAACTTTCATAATATTAAAATTTATCCTTCCATTTTTATTTAATATACTATAACAATTACACTATTTATACAACTAAATTATTATTTAAAAATTAAATTTTATTACAATACATAATTATAAACAAACAATGTACTAAACATATTATTTAAGTGTGTAAATGTATACTATATAATTTTATTTTGGTGAATAATAAAATAATATAAAACTGAGGAATCATTTTGCAAGGAAAAAAATCATTCTAAAAATAGAGTAAATGAACAATATTACTCTATATTTGGCATATTACTGTTTATTTCTCTATATTTGATGCAAGATATTATTGAGGTGATTTTTATTCTATATCTGAAGTTAGGAAAAATAGAATATCACTAGAGATGTTCAATGTCTGTACTGTGATACTGTCGCCAGTGGTTCACTATTTGTGCCACCATAAACGAGTGACTTGAATATTTTTTTTTGTTTTGTTTGGTTTGGTTTTGTTCATGTGTGTACAAGTATAAATAATGGTGTCGACGTACGTACACATGACGAAACATCAGAACACCAGCGTTCGCATTTACTTTTTACTTTTGTGCTTAGACCATGATTAACCCGGCGTTCTTAGACTAGGGTTCTTAACAAAAGTTAAAAAACGGTTTCTTAACTTTTAACTGAAAAAGCTAAGAACCGGTTCTTAAAATCCTTATTTAAGAACCGGTTCTTAGTTTTTTTAATTAAAAATTAAAAAATAGTTTCTTAACTTCTGCTAAGAACCTAATTTTAAGAACTCCAGGTTAATCATGTTCTTACCGTTGTTGAGCTTAATTGAGCTTAATGGCCCACTTATTGTATGTATATTACTTTATTTAGTTAATTTTGTCAAAAGACAAATTTTTTGGCTTTTTGACTTTTGAACCCTGTATAGATCATGTTAAAAGGCTTATAAGAAAACCGTTAGTGCTGTATTAATTGTTAAATCATCTAAAATAATATAATGTATTATATATAACATGCATAAAAATTGAAGAGAGATATAATGAATGAAGAGAAGTCATCAAAGATATTTTATTCTCAATATATCACAGATTTTATTTTTATTTCGTTGCACCTCTCTTTTTTCTTCTACCGCTTGTTGTCACGATGAAAGCCTGATATTGATATACAGTATTTGTTTCTTCACAGATTCATCTTGAAATTATCATAAACATTGCGCTGCGGTGGTCGAAATGTCTGTTCTTTTATATTATTTTAAAATGATGGTACTGTGCCATCATATCATTCAACCACCGTTGCAAACTTGCAATGTCATTCCGAATTTTAATATTCTTATAAAATGGCTTTTAACAAATTGAAAAAGTCTTATAATAAATGAAATAATGTTTAGTTTCTTGTCAACTCTGCAATAATAGATATATAAAAATAGTTGTAAAACAAAGATGCATGAATTGTTTCTTGATAACGAGCATCGAACAAATTTGTTTTTCAACAGTTATTGACCATTTCTACTTCTCATTATATATTCTTGAAATCTATCTCCTCCCTGGAGATAGAGTGGACCGTTAAATTTTCAGTCATCCCTAAAATCCATGACTCATCGATTATTCTTTTTTTCAGCTTGGCTTTATGACACACATATCAAATACTCCCTAAGAAAAAGGGTTCACAGTTTTTCACTTGTACTCCCTCTTCCTTCCGATGGTAAATTAAAGCGTCCATGCATTCTGTTGGTAAATGCTATTCATTTTTTTTATGTTCCCAAATAACTATTGTTGTTTCCTATATACCTAATTGCCACATAGAAGAGGATAATGATTCATCTATTTTGGAGTTATAACAATACAATAGTATAAATACCTTAAGTATTTACTTCAATGCCAATAATCAAAATAGACATTGATATCTGAGGTTTGTTTTTAGTCCGTCTCTACTCAGTCTCTACTCAGAAGTTATAAGGTTTTCTAATCATCATATATGACAGCAAAGCTTGCAAGGCTACTAAAAATATTGCAGATTTTGAATTTGAGTCATTGGAGATTCTAAGAGCATTATTTAAGAACCGGTTCTTAGTTTTTTTAGTTAAAAGTTAAGAGACGGTTTCTTATATTCCGCTAAGAACCTCATTCTAAGAACCTCCAATTATTCCGATACTCTTAGGTTTAAATAATTTTGATGATTGAAATAAATTATATAATATTTTAGGAGAAATCATATGAGATGGAGATGATGTTAATCTTTTCTAGAACATATATAATTTTTTTCTTAAAAAACTAAAAGCAACAATACAAATGAACGGATTTGAAGGTTGCATTATTCTAAGGTAGTTATTCTCTTAATCAAAGATTACAAAATTTCCCAACAATCAAAAAGATGTCAGCTTTCTTACAACTTCTTTAGTAAAGCTGAAAACTGTATATTGTTTTATCGGGAAAAAACATATATAAAATTAAGGTTTTGTACATAGTATACACTTTCCTTACTATATCAGACTCCACTATCCACTATCTTTCACAAATACAATTATCGAGAGCATCCTTGAAATGGCAAGCAAGAAAAAAAAGTAAGTTTTAAATTAACAACAGCTTGGCTAAAAAAGCTCACTCTGCTTTTTTAAAGGTTATACTTAATTTTATTCAAAGATATTCGAACTTATTCATTTTTATTATAGTCTCATTGTTTTTTGGTGTATTGTTTGCACTGTTTTTGGTTCTCTGTGAGTATGAATGCTAGCTAAGAGAAAATGATTAGATACCTAAGTTCCAAATCTACTAACATTCACAAAAATTAATTAGCTATATCGATAAGTATTTTTTGTCCAACAATTCAAAATACTGTGACACAAAAACAACATTGCCATAAACCATTAAGGTTACATGTGATTATGTTGTGGTATATATAACCAAATTTTAGTTCTAGCCTTCTAGGGATACCACTACGTTGTTAAACTTCCAAAAGATTACAAGGTTTAGTTCATGGAGCCATGGATGTGTTACATTCCTTAATTACGTTAATTAATTTTGATTATACAGAAGTCATTCCAATAGATTCTTCTTTCAACCTATGTCTACTCAATAAATTAGTGGATAGCGAAATATTCTAATTACAGTTAATCATTAAAGTTTATAGTCTTTCATTCAACAACAAAAAGAAAAGAGACGTAATATTGTGACTAAAAATAAATGGGTATTAATTTTGAACCATTCATTACAGTTTTGCTTACACATTTATATATTCTAATTAAACAAGCTACTTGTAGTACAATATTACTCTTAGTGCTTGAACGATAGAAAAAGAGATTCTTTTGTATTGGGTCGCAAAAGGGATGCAATGAGTAAAAGTCACAATATTGATTAATACAATAAGAGTCGAATGCAAAGCAAAAATTAGGTTTCATTAAAGGAACAATTCCGAAACCTTCTACAGAACCGGATCTCTCTCGATGGCAAGCTACAAACTCAATGATAGTCTGTTGGATTAGAACATCCATAGATCCGAAGATTCGTTCTACTGTGACGTTTGTTCCAGAAGCTCATAAATTATGGGATAATCTTCAACGCTGTTTTTCCGTTAAGAACGGAGTTCGTATTCATCTACTTCATGACGAAATCAATACATGCCAACAGGATGGTCATACAGTGATCGAATACTTTGGCCGCCTCGCGAAACTCTGGGAAGAACTAGACAATCTCAAAATTCCTCGGTTGTGTTCGTGTGAAGCGGCATCGGAAATAGAGAAAGAAAGAGAAGAAATACGCGTTCACAAATTCCTTTTTGGCCTCGACCAATCGCGTTTTTGAAACATCCGATCACAGATCATTGATGAGGATCCTCTACCAGATTTAAACAATGTCTACTCCAGAGTAATCCGAGAAGAGCAACATAATAACTCTGCACGGTCTAAGGATGTGAAAACAGAGGCAATTGGTTTTCATGCCCACACCGATACACCTCCGGTTGACTCTCTTCAATCTACAGCCGTGACAAATCGCTTCCGTGATCCTAACATAACCTGTACGCATTGTTCTCGGAAAGGACAAGACAAATCTGAATGTTTTCTTCTTCACGGGTTCCATGACTGGTGGTATGAACAAAAAAATACCTCCTTTTCAGGGGGTTCTTCCTCTGGTTCGTCTCAGCATGGTCGAGGAGGAAGGTATTCAAACAACGGCAACCGTGGCCGTGGGCGCTCCAATTCAGCTAGAGCAGTTTCAAACAATACAACTTCAACCAATTCAGCAAATCAACTAAGTGATCCAATCGGTCAGATAACTCAGCTTCTACAACTACTTCAAAACTCAAAGTCAACCATATCAACGGAGAAACTATCTGGTAAACCAACACTCAAAGATGTCATTATTGACACTGGAGTCTCTCATCATATGACCGGAGATATCTCATTACTTAAGGATGTGGTTGATATTTTGCCTTCCTCGGCCAAGTTTCCAAATGGCCGTGGCTCGCAAGCAAGCAAAAAGGGCACGCTAGTGCTCAACGAACATTACTTATTGACTGATATTTTATATGTTCCTGATTTTAATTGCACACTCATCTGTGTCGCGATTACTAAAGCAAACTGGATGTATTGCTATCTTTACTGATACTTTACATGTCTTGCAGGACCATTTTACGAAGACCCTGATTGGAACGGGTGAAGAACGTGAGGGGGTCTATTACTTTACCGGGGTCACAGCAGCACGAGTACATCGAACTGAGTTAAAGAATTCTTCAACATCAGAACTATGGCATCGACGGCTAGGACACCCATCTTATAGGGTTTTATCGGCTTTACCGGTTTTAGATAGAATGGTTTTTGATTCAGAACAAGCTGCGTCTTGTGAAAATTTTTTTCGTGCTAAGCAAACACAACAATTTTTTAATGATAGTTTTAATAAAGCTTATGCGCCTCTTTCTGTAGTACATTGCGATGTTTGGGGACCCTATCGTACTACTTCGTCGTCTGGTGCGAGATATTTTCTTACTATTGTCGATGATTTTTCCAGAGCAGTCTGGACCTACTTGATGTTAGAAAAATCAGAGGTTGCTCAGTTGCTTCGCGAGTTTATTGCCTTGGCCGAACGTCAGTTTGAGAGGCAAGTTAAAAAAAATCGCTCAAATAATAGATCAGAATTCCTTGTCCTCAAGTCATTCTTCAGACAACTTGGTATTGAACATCAGACTTCATGTGTTGATACTCCTCAACAGAACGGACGGGTTGAAAGAAAACATCGTCATATTTTAAATGTGGCCAGAGCATGTCTTTTCCAGGCACGTCTACCGGTCTCATTCTGGGGAGAGAGCATCCTTACTGCATCTCACCTTATCAATCGCACACCTTCTCAAGTCTTGAAAGCGAAAACACCTTACGAAGTCTTATTTGGCAAGAAACCAGACTTTGATAAGCTACGTGTCTTCGGGTGTCTATGCTACTCTCATCGTAAGGCTAGGGATAAGGATAAGTTTGGTGATCGTAGTCGCAAGTGCATATTTGTTGGATATCCTTATGGAAAGAAGGCATGGCGTTTGTATGATCTTACTATCACGAGTTCTTTGACAGTAGAGACGGTGTCTTCTCTGAACAAAAATTCCCTGGTGTTGACTCTGAAGAATATGTCTCTCCACCGCTTAATACGTATGATCTTAGTATTGATGATTGGTTGCTACCACCTGTCGACTTAAGGGGGAGCACCACAACTATTCCGGTTGAGGAGCCTGCTGCTTTTACTGATCAGTCACCTCCTCTGGATCAATCTTCTACTACACAACCAACGGCGACATTGTCTCCAACGACGACGACTGTGCCTACAGCAGAGCCATCATCTCCTTCGAATGAGGTTGTTCCATCCTCACCGTCTCATGTATCTCTTGTGAACTCGGATATTGAACCCTCTGGATCTCCTGGTATTCCAGAAATTCTTGGTCGTGGTCAGCGACATAGGACACCTTCTGTTCTATTGAAAGATTATGTTACTCACTCTGCTTCTTCGACCCCCCCTCACGTTCTACCACCTTCGGATCAAGGGTCTTCACTAACGGTCTCAGGTATGACTCCATATCTCATCTCAAGTTATGTGTCTGATCATGTTTTTCAGATACACATAAAGCTATCATGGCTGTTATCATCAATGATGACGTTCCGAAGAGTTTTAAAGAAGCTGTTAAACACAAAGAGTGGAACGAGGCCATGTTTAAAGAGGTGGATGCTTTTGAAGTGACTGATACTTGGGATGTCACTAATCTCCCACTGGGCAAGAAGCCTCTATGCAACATGTGGATCTAAATGCACTAGGTGAAGTTGAACGCAAGAAGGCTCGCTTAGTTGTTCTTGGTAATAATCAGACATAGGGAGAAGACTTCTAGGACACGTTCGCACCAGTGGCTAAATTAACTACGGTTTGTATTATTCTAAAGCTTGCTGCAATGAAGAACTGGATTGTTCACCAAATGGACGTCAGCAACGCGTTCTTACATGGTGACCTTGACGAAGAAATATATATGAGGCTACTGCTAGGTTTACTTTGTTCGGATCCTAACAAAGTCTGTAGGTTGAAGAAATCTCTATATGGCTTATGCCAGGCCCCGCGGTGTTGGTATTCTAAACTCGAAAAGGCGTTGCATGGTTTTGGTTTCTCCAACGAATATGCCGATCAGTCCCTGTTCTCCAAAGTCTGTGGTTCTACTTGTATACATTTTCTTGTCTATGTAGATGACTTTGTCATCGCTTCTAATGATGCCACTGCTCTTCAAGAGTTTAAGGACTATCTTCAAAAGTGTTTCCGCATGAAAGATCTTGGCAAGCTAAAGTACTTTCTTGGCTTAGAGGTGGCGCGTAATGCTTCTGGTTTCTATATCTCACAACGCAAATACGCGCTTGACATCATAGCTGAGACTGGTCTGCTCGGAGCTAAACCGTCTCATGTTCCTATTGAGCTCAATCATCAACTTGGACGGGCTCAGGGAGCTCTGGAAAATACACAACAGTACCGGCGACTTGTAGGCCGTCTGATATATCTTACTAACACGCGCCCGGACCTTGGTTATACTGTTCATATTCTCTCGCAATTTATACAGAAACCGCTTCTACCTCATTGGGAGGCGGCTCTCCGAGCTGTCAGATATCTCAAGGGCACACCTGGTCAGGGTATCTTCTTGAACTCTAATGATGATCTTCATGTGAGTATTTACTGCGACTCGGACTTGTCTGCGTGTCCTCATACGCGACGTTCTTTGAGTGCATGTATCACGTTTATTGGTGAATCTTCGGTGTCATGGAGAACAAAGAAGAAAGATATTGTATCTCTTTCATCAGCAGAAGCTGAATATCAAGCTATGTCGGAAGCTCTCAAGGAGTTAAAGTGGTTAACAGGTTTGCTAGGGTCGTTTGGTTTTGATCATTCTACTCCGATGAAACTATTTTGTGATAACAAGTGTGCCTTACACATTGCTGCCAATCCAGTGTTTCATGAGCGTACTAAACACATTGAGAGGGATTGTCATCATGTATGTGACGCTGTCAAGGCCAAGATGATCACTACTGAGCATGTTACTTCCAATAATCAGTTGGCGGATGTTCTTACTAAGGCCTTACCTCGTCCTTAATTTGAGAATCTTATGTCCAAGTTGGCGGTTCGAAATCTCACAATTCCAACTTGAAGGGGAATATTAGGATAAATCTTAACTATATTTAGATAATCATGGTTTAATTCTAGTTCTTATCGTTATAGGCTTATTCTCTTGTATAAATACTCGGCATTTGCTATTCTAATAAACAACACAAAGTATTTCTTTAAATGCTTATAATTATCTTAATATTTATCGCCAGATATATACAAAACACCATCATATAATTATACTGATAGTTGAAAAGAATGTAAGCAAATAACGATTGGTCAGGATTAGTTTATGCTTAATGAGAAGAAATGTTTAAATAATTTGCATTAGAGAAAAGGAATAATGACCATCTCGAATCAACACATGCACTCGAATAGAATGGTCAATGTCTTCTATTGGCTATTAGTCCAATATTATTTATTTTACAAAATTTCCACAGTGACTTAAAAAACGAAAATTATGTACAAGTATTCATATATGAAACACGCGCCCTCTCTCTCTCTCTCTTTATCTCACACACACACACACAAACACGCAAGTTGAGAAAAGAGGATCAAAGACAATTAACCCTAAACTCACCCCACCACAAAATATAGGGTTCGCTAAAACGTAGTTAATGAACACATCATTACAAGCAGGTTTTTATACGATTATAACTTAATAATTAAACAGTCCTGAAAGATCCCAATCCTGTGAAAATGAGCCAGGAAACATCTCATAATCACCTTCTAACAACTGTTGAGGTGGATAAACCCAAAAGTCTGCCGGGTCAGAGAAAATGAACTCGTTACTTAGCTGAGTCGTGCCATCATAGCTCGATCCTAAACTCGGCAGCTCAACAATCTCCCCTAGCTCCTCAGAGCCTGTCCCTGAAGAAGACACAGGAGACTCCAGCGAAGAGGTAGACTGTGAGGACGAAAACGTAAAAGATGAAGAAGAAGTAGAAGACTGTGAGGTGGTGGTCATGATGATCTCCATGTGTGCAGCTTTGAGAGCTGCGGCTTGGATGTCTCGAGGGCTGAGAGAGCTTGGCCGTGGGAAAGAACCGGCGAGGTCAGGGAAGTTGAGTATCGTGGAGGCTCCTTTGATGCTCAGAGCGGCTACGTCGTGTGCACGCGCCGCCATCTCTGGTGAAGGAAACGTTCCTAGCCAGATACGAGATTTCTTCCTCGGCTCTCTTATCTCGGACACCCATTTTCCCCAGTTCCTCTTTCGGACACCTCGATAAACCGGATGCTTACCGGAATCTCTAACAAGATTAGTCTTCTCTTTCTTGTTTTCTTGACTCACTGAGTTAGTCACCGAGTTCTTGAACGTACTCTCTAATGCCGTCATTGGTGATCTTACTTTTAACAAGAGCTATATACCAAAAACACCAATGGCACATTAACCACTGTCTTTTTTGGATTTGGAGGTTTTTGGTAGTGAAAAGGAATGAAGTTAAAGAAAAAAAGTTTGAGAATTTTACAAAATATATTATTTTTGGAAATGAGTTAATGAAGGAAAGTGAGAGACATAGCTTGATGGGTATTTGTCTTCATTCCTCAATCAACTCTCTTATTTATATGCAACAATTGCTTTGGGGTTGTGGTAGGGGTGAATAGGAAGATATGCGACAATATTTCACTAGGCAAGTAAAATAAGAAAGGACCCACGGGGCTAAATTTGATTTAGATGCCCTTAAAAGACCCGTACGTATTTTTATTAATCATGACAACAGCATAATCCTATTTGCCTTTACCCAAAAAAATGAATACTTTAAGAGAATAATATTTTTTACTTGTTTCTTTCTTCCGATTTGTTTTTCTTTACTACTGAGAGTAAGAGATGTGTTTTATTGTGGAAACTTTTGAGCAAAACAACGATGTATGTTCTAAAGATGAAGAGAGTTTTCTCATCTGAAATTATCATTTAAAACATTGGAAAACGATTTTCTCATGTGATGAATATTATGAATAGTAAGAATATCATAATTAAATTGTTAAATATAAAACTATGAAAATTAGAACTCCATTTATCATGATCTATATGTTAAGTTTTAACATATAGTTATAAAATAATACATCATTTATTAGTAAATATATTCATTCACATTAATTAATGAAATGTACAATGGGACTGGTTTATATACATGACTCGATCAGGCTAACCAGAAGCCTTAACCACTAAACCAATCTAAACAGACTCAATGTACAGATTAGATAACCGGTATATACATGGATAACATAATTAATCTATTAAAACTATTTTCACCACTCTGTGATTATTCGTTAAGAAATCCTACTTAGTTAAAGTGGTTCTGCTGTTTTAGTAATACTATAATGCTATTCTATTACCCTGCCCTAATGTTTCTTTAAAAAAAAAAGTTTTAGTTTTGAAATTAAAGAAAACAATTTCAGAACAAATGCAATTACGTACGAGAATAGGATCTAATATGCAACTAATGATCTCTTTCTGATTTCTCAAAGCAAATTATTGTTTCCTTTAGATTAAATCTTAATATAAAAATGAATAAAAGTTCCCTTTAGAATTTAAGACAACATCGATATAATGAGATAAATTATTGATATAATGAGACAAATTAACTTGTGTAGTGTAGTGCCGAATGCCGACTGAATAAATCTTTAATTATATATAAACACGATCGCGACTATTTATTAGACTTTTATTAATTTCCCCCTTCGTGTTGAAAATGGTATATCAACTGTTTCTAGTTATTTTAAGTTTTCATCTCAAATTCACTGTTCAATTATCTCTGGTCGTGATCTCAGCATCATCATGTTTGTCACTACAGAAACATTATCTACATATAAAAACATAAATATTTTTCGTCAATCATATATATGTTTGTATATATGCATATGAGGTACCCCAAATATACAATTAAGAGGATTCAGATAAATTTAAAGTTTAAAGCTTAATTAGATTCGAGATCGTAAAATTGTGCAGTCTTTTGCTCAATTTGGCCGACCGACCAATATAGCTAAAGAGAGAAATTACAGCATTAAACTTTTGTTCAAAATTTTAGAATTAGTTAATGTCTTAAATACTTAAACATGTATTCCATTGTAATGATCTAACACCAAAAAACTGTAAACAATATTTATATATTTGTAGTCAACTGGTTGACCACCTCTGATTATTGTTTTTAATGGGTTGGACAATTTGATTCTGGTGTGTAGCATTAACATCCATGTAAAGCTAATTATAAATTATAATTGGTGTACCAAAAGAACGGTTAGAAGCCACAATTTAATAGTTCATGATAAACCTTTTGTCACACATGTGAACTCAAGTCTCTAAATTTGTTCTTGGGTCGTGGCAGGATTAACTTTGAGAATGATTCCAAATATGACAGCTTATATATTCGATTTTTTTGTACAATTTTTTTGTTTAATTTATCTCTATATATTTATATTGTATTCTACATAAGTTTTTGTATGCTTTGGAAATAGTCTAACATTCAGGTTAAAGACAAATTCCAGTGAAGAAAGAAGAAGTTAGTTACAAATTTGAATACGAACAATAATTATACTAAATCAAGTGGCAGCACGGAACGACGTTGTGCGTTTAACCGTACGTTCAATATGCATACATGCATTTTTAAATTTGCTATGGCAATTAAATTAAAGTTCTGAAAGTTGTAAGCCGCGCGCTAATCATTTGGTGGATGGTCAAAACATAATAAAAGTGTCTAGTCGTTGATGGTTTCATATTATGGCTAACATCGGGTTGAGCGGAGTGGGACAAGCAGATTGATTAGTGCGGTGCGATTTAAGTGTGGTTTGTGTTAGAAAAACGCATACTGCGGGACAAGTGCGTTTCGTCTAAATAAATGGTTTAAAACAAAATGTGAATGGTAACATGTGTAATGAATAGTGTAACTGCGGGATACATAATATATTTATATTTTATAAACTGAAAAATCATTAAAACTAATATTATTTTATATATGTATACATATATATTAGTTTAAAAATATTATATATATCAAATATGAAATTTAATATGTTATTACTCACTAATTATCTTGAAAATTAAAAATTGTAGAAATAATATATTTATGATAGTGATTTAATGTGTTTTTAATATATGTGAAAACAATAAAATATCTATCTTTAAAGAAAGAATGCAGTATATTATAAAGATTATTGCCCTTAAAATAAGATACATATTATAATGTGAGGCACGTAAAAAGAATAACAAAAAATTATCATAAGTTAGGTTCATTTTATAAGTCAATCATATTATAATAAGTATGTAATAAATTTTATAAGACATTAATCGTAGAAAGTATATGTAACTAATAGAAAATATATACATTACCATTTATGTATTTGTAAAATTATACTGTTTTCCTTTAGAAATAGGATAGTATAATAAAACAAATAAACATATAAAAAGTATACTACACATTTTACATGAAATAAAAATAAAAATAAAATAAGTAAACAGCAGTGATGTAACCACACCTATCCTTCTTCTTATTTTTGGGTGCCGTTTATCAAAAAGCTATGTTCGTTTGTATTTTTTTTTATTTTAATTAAAACCACAATACTAAAGTTTGTTTGAATGGTAACCAAATGACGTTTCATACTTTGTCCCGTCCGGACCGCACTAAACATTTGGAGCCTATATGTCTTTGGAAAGCAAACTTGATAATCGAATCTTATATTTCTTAGCGAAAATATTCGGGGATCGATCACAAGAAAAAATAGTTGTCAAAGAGCATAAATATTGATGAACGATTCATTAAAAATTAACAATATATTTTGATCCTTACAAAAAAAAAACTATATTTTGACTTAAAGAATTAGTCATTAAATTATTATCAATTATTGAAAGTCTTTTACAAATGTTATTATCTTTAATATGATCTCATACTTTTATTTTATTTTTTATTTTCTTATTTATTTTTTTATAATCTGGCGGACCAAAATTACTTGGAGGCCTGTCAGCCGGCGCCAAGCAAATCCAGTTATTCGAAATGAGAAGTAGTTACCACACATACGGATATCTAAAATGGTAGATTTCTAATTCAAAGTGCTTAACGCTTTTTGAATCCATTGTGCCGCTCGATCACGCTTGTGTGGTTATTCTATTTAATTTATTGATAAAATATTTATTAAGACTTACTCACCAATGCTAATACTCTGAAGCTACTCAACGTATACAATAAGGTCATAAAGATAGGTGGTGTGACTGAAAACGTCTAGAACCCGGGATATAAATGTTCATATTCTAGGAATTTTATTAAGTGTTCTCCACTTACTAAATTGGACGGAAAATGATATTTAGCTATTTAAGGATGCTATATATGGTTTTATTCTATGGACAAAGAGAGTTTAACTAAACATGATTTTCAAGCTGCTATTATTGTGCTTGAATTAACTACCAAACAAAATCATAATCTCCTAACTCTCTTTATAACTAGAGATTACTATTGAGCAACGTGTTCAAAACAAATTATGAAGTTCCTAAAAACAACATTATAATTTCTCAATGTGTTTCACCTTCAATTAGTGGCCATAGTCTTAGGATAACACATGCAACGTATCGACTTATGATCCCTAATATTATGATTCTCAAGGAGAAAGAGCAAGTTCAAAAAATCAACCCCAAGCAAAAGAAAAGTAAATTTCTCTTACCCATAATAAACTAAACTATTTACATTCAACAGTTAATGAGAGTCATGTTATCATGTTACATGCTCTAGGCACTGAAATAGAATAAACTAAAAAAAAAACTACAAGATCAATGTATTTACCCAAATTTTAGAATGAATCATTCCAAATCCTAACTCTCATTAATTAGTGACTAGGGAATTATACAAGAATTGGTGTGGCTGAATTTTTAGCATTTGGATAAGACAAATCACACACTTGGATAAACTAGCGCGTTTGCCGAAGTTCCTAGATATATACATCATGCAACGCTTTCTACATTCAGATTCTGAGAACCGATCTTTCTAAAATCTAAACAAATTTGACTATCGACTCAAACGTGTCGAATCAAATGTAGCATTATACTGTTTTCGCCTAAAAGTTTTTTTTGTTTAAACATGCAACATAAAAATTGTGTACCTCACTGCTAAGATGTTATTGTATTGTTTTCTTGTTATTTAAAGTCATGAGCTTATATGCATGTCTCTTTTCCAATTGTTACATTGTGTTGAGTTCTAAACCTTAAAATAACATAAAACTTTTTTTCGCAGAGGCAATTAGACTGCATGCGGTTAGAGTTTCTCGTTTATACAGATAATAGTAATATTTTGAAAATCTATGATTATGAGAACATAATATACGGGAAAAATGTTAAGAAAAAAGAACAAAGAAAAGAGAAAAGGAATTTTTTGTGTCGACGGGAGAAAAAAGCTTATCGATGGAGTCATTGGAAAAAGAGCCAAGTTGTATGATTTAATTGGCAAACAAATGGTCCAAGAGAGACATCTGGAAATGTAGGGCATGCCCATAAGTTTTTGCTTTTCTTACATAGGAGATGTAAGGAGTCAACGAAACGCGCGTATCGTTGTCGTTTTGGTCCCATTCATACTCAAAATAATGTTTATGTATATGCATGCAACAGTAGAACTCAATTATTGCAATTTGTCGACATTATTCTACAGGAACTCACCGACCGATGTTATTGTCTGTCGTTGGTATTATAAACGGAAGAACAAGGGATAATTGTGATCCAAAGAATTGTTCGCAGTAACTAGTTTCAGTATCGTTAATGTGTGTCCAGCTTTATTTAATGTCATGTTTTTGGAGCCTACTTAGTTATTGTTGTCGAATCTTATGCATTATTATTCCATCGGTTTCAAATTATGGTTTTAATAATATCTTTTTGAGAAAAGGTTTTAATATTTTCACCTATAAGAAATCTATTATGCTTTACCAAAATAAGTTTGGCTCTTGACTTTCTATTGTATTTTATTATATTATTAACTTAAACTTACACTCAGATGACATCTGAAAATACACAAACAAACGAACATAAAACGATTTTTCATTTGAAATAAAGAAATTGCTTTTTTAATCCATGTCATTTTTTATGTTAAAACTTTTATTCATGTAGTTAAAACAAGAGTTTAAACCTCCACACAAGAAAAAGAAGACGGACGTATAAGAGGAGATTTAGCTAAACCACCAGCAATAATTTTAAAGCATGAGATTAAATGAAGAATTGCTCAACATATCGTGGATGATATTTTTGATAGAAGTCTCATTGGAAAATCATGTGAGAAAACATATCGTGGATGATATTTTTGATAGAAGTCTCATTGGAAAATCATGTGAGAAAACATATCGTGGATGATATTTTTGATAGAAGTCTCATTGGAAAATCATGTGAGAAGATGAAACTTTTCCTCCCTGTTATCTAAGTTCATCATTTATAAGCATGCAATAGTCACTTACTATATGATAATGGGTTTAAAACTTCGGGGGCAGAACATAAAAGGACTAATTCATTGTCGACCATATTAATCAGTGAGCAGTTTCGTTTATGTTTTTTTTTTTTTTTTTTGGTAATTAATGAGATAACTCCTACTTAGATTAGGATAATTCTATATTTCATGATAATGATGTTTCTAAGTTATCTTTATTTGTCCTTATCATGTTAGGACTTACATGTATAAATTCCGAGTCTCTTGCTCAGAGATCAATGAGACTTCTATTCATACTTTACAAACCATTACATGGTATCAGAGCGGAAGATCTTGACCTGCTCTAATTCTTAAATTTTTTTTTCTACTAAAACCTGTTTCGAAAGAAACATGGTCGATAATCCAGCATTGGCATCTCAAGGCGCCATCATAGAGGCTGCCAGAACCTCTCCATACTATCTTCATCCTTCGGATAATCCGGGGGCTCTTATCACCTCTGTTTTACTTAAAGGAGATAACTATACTGAGTGGGCTACGGAATTATCAAATTCAATCCAAGCAAAACAAAAGCTAGGCTTTATCAATGGTACCATCGCAAAACCGACGACGGAACCAGACCTTACTCGCTGGTTGGCAACAAATTCCATGCTGGTAGGATGGATTCGAACCTCCATCGATCCAAAGATAAGATCAACCGTGATGTTTGTCCCTGAGGCTCACAAATTATGGGAAAACCTACAACGCCGCTTCTCTGTCAAAAACGGCGTACGTATACATCAAGTCCGAGATTCTATCAACACATGTCAACAGACTGGACAGAGTGTTATCGAATACTATGGTCGCTTGACTAAACTCTGGGAGGAACTTGATAATTTAACGACAACGCGAGCGTGTACTTGTGAAGCAGCGACAGATATAGAAAAAGAAAGAGACGAAATCCGAGTACACAAATTTCTGTTTGGCCTTGATGAATCACGTTTCCGCAACATACGCTCACAAATAATAGACGAGGATCCGTTACCAGATATCAACAAAGTTTATTCTCGCGTGATCAGAGAAGAACAGCACAACAACTCCCGACCTGCAGAGACAAAAACAGAGGCCATTGGATTCTCTGCTCAAACGGATTTAACTTCATCATCTTCATCAAAACCAGATCCTCTCCAGGCTGCAGTGGTTCGCAGTCGTGATCCTAACAGAGTATGTACTCATTGCTCTCGTACCGGTCATGAGAAATCAGAATGGTTTCTGTTACATGGTTTCCCGGAGTGGTGGAATGAGCAACCAAGGAACAACTCAGGTGGAGGATCATATACTCAGCGAGGTCGTGGAGGACGCTTTTCTAACAATCGAGGTCGTGGGGGTCGTTCCAATACAACTCGAGCAACAACCAATAATGCAACATCATCAACCATCAACAACGATCAGATCGCTCAGATCATTCAGCTGTTGCAGTCCTCTCGTTCGAACATATCATCTGAAAGATTGGCTGGTAAAACAAAATTTTCTGATATCATAATCGACACTGGTGCTTCTCATCATATGACAGGGAATCTATCACTTTTAAGTGATGTCTCAGACGTCCTACCCTCTTCGGTCAAGTTCCCAGATGGTCGTTTTTCACAAGCTCTCAAGAAGGGCACACTTGTGCTCAGCCGTGATTACAGTTTGAAAGATGTTCTATATGTCCCGGATTTCACCTGCACCTTAATCTCAGTGTCTTGCTTACTAAAACAAACCGGTTGCATAGCTATTTTTACTGATACTTTGTGTGTCTTGCAGGACCGTTTTACGAAGACCCTGATTGGAACGGGTGAAGAACGAGAGGGGGTTTTTATTTCACGGGTGTTGTGGCTGCTAGTGTTCATAAGTCTGCATACAAGAACTCCTCTACATCAGAATTGTGGCACCGACGGCTGGGACACCCTTCCTATAAAGTGTTATCGTTTTTACCTATTTTAGACAAGTTGTCTTTTGATTCACACCAAACAGCATCTTGTGAGATTTGTTTTCGGGCTAAGCAAACCCACAGTGTTTTTCATGACAGTTCTAATAAAGCTTCCGATATTTTTTCTTTGATTCATTGTGATGTCTGGGGTCCTTATCGTACACCTTCCTCATCTGGCGTAAAATATTTTCTTACCATAGTTGATGAGTACTCTAGAGCTGTCTGGACATATCTTATGCTTGAAAAATCAGAAGTCGCAACCTTACTACAAGAATTCTTTGCTATTTGTGAGAAACATTTTGGGAAATCTTTTAAAAAGATCAGAACCGACAATGGATCTGAATTCATGGTGCTGTCATCCTTCTTCCGTAAAATTGGTGTTGAGCATCAGACCTCCTGCGTTGATACACCTCAACAAAATGGTAGGGTCGAGCGCAAGCATCGTCACTTGTTAAACGTTGCAAGAGCATGTCTATTTCAAGCCCGACTTCCATCTACTTTCTGGGGAGAAAGCATCCTCACTGCCTCACATCTGATTAATTACACACCATCTCAAGTCCTTGACGGTCGCACTCCTTATGAGCTCCTGTTTGGCAAGAAACCTGATCTTGATCAACTTTGCGTCTTTGGCTGTCTATGTTACGCTCACCGCAAGTCTAGAGACAGAGATAAGTTTGCTGATCGCAGCAGACGATGCATTTTCGTAGGTTACCCTTTTGGCAAGAAAGCCTGGTGTCTGTATGATCTTGACTCTCGGGAATTCTTCTCTAGTCGCGATGTAGCATTCTCAGAATCTAAATTTCCTGGTGTTGGAACAGAGGAGTATGTGACGCCACCAACAAACTCTCATGATCCGGCTATTGATGATTGGTTACTTCCTGCTACTGCATCAAGGGGGAGCACTTCTTTTCCCACGACTGCAACAACTCCTCCTCTCACAGAACCTACTTCTGCAATTTATATTCCTAGTACTCAGTCTGAGCCCGTTATGAGCTCTCCACCGGAACTGCCATCAGCACCTACTGCGATAACTATACCCGATAACACAGCACCTCCTTCTCCGACACCTCAGGAACCTCGCATCAGTTCTCCTCCGGAACCTTCTTCTCCAGGGATACCTGAGATTCTTGGTCGTGGTCAGCGAGTGAAGACACCTTTTGTTCTTCTAAAGAATTATGTCACACACTCAGCACACGTTGATAATAAACCCTCTCTTTCTCTTCCCACGACTGATCAGTGTCTTCTGCGAACATCCTTAGGTATCACTCCGTATCCTATTTCTAGCTATTTATCTGACCATGTCTTTTCAGATGGTCATCGTGCCTTTATGGCCGCCATTGTTACGAGTGCGGTTCCTCGGTCGTATAAAGAAGCAGCACAACAAAAAGTCTGGTGTGATGCTATTTCCAAAGAAGTCAATGCGTTTGAGGACACTGATACATGGGACGCCACAGACCTCCCTCCTGGCCGCAAAGCTCTTGGTAATATGTGGCTTTTCTCCGACAAATATGATGCTGATGGGAATCATCTTCTCCACAAAGCTCGACTGGTCGTCCTTGGAAATAATCAGATAGAGGGTGATGACTTCAATGAAACTTTTGCTCCGGTAGCGAAATTAACTACAGTTCGATTTATTCTAAAAGTGGCAGCAGTAAAAAATTGGCTTGTGCATCAGATGGATGTTAGCAATGCTTTCTTGCATGGGGATCTTGATGAAGAAATATATATGAAGCTTCCTCAAGGATATAAAAGCGCGGATCCGAACAAAGTCTGTCGTCTTAAGAAGTCTCTGTATGGGCTTCGTCAAGCCCCTCGCTGCTGGTATGCCAAGCTCACAAACGCCCTTCTACGGTTTGGGTTCTCACATGACTACGCGGATCAGTCCTTATTCTCTAAAGTCCGTGGGTCTATCTGTATTCACATATTGGTTTATGTTGATGACTTCATCATCGCTTGCAATGATACACAGGCTCTTCAAGACTTCAAAGACTACCTCCACAAATGCTTTCGAATGAAGGATCTTGGCAAGTTAAAATACTTTCTTGGTCTGGAAGTTGCTCGCAGCAACTCTGGTTTTTACTTGTCACAGCGCAAGTATGCTCTTGATATTATCGCCGAGACTGGTCTCCTTGCATCTAAGCCATCTCCGGTACCAATGGAGCTTAATCATAAGCTCGCCAAGGCTGAGGGTCCTTTGGCAAACGCGCAACAATACCGACGCCTTGTAGGTCGCTTAATTTATCTCACTAACACTCGGCCTGATCTTGCGTACTCGGTTCATATACTAGCCCAATTCATGCAGAAGCCACTTCTCCCACACTGGGATGCTGCAATCCGAGTTGTACGCTACCTGAAAGGAAGTCCAGGCCAAGGCATCTTCTTCAAAGCTGATGATCAACTTCGTATTAGTGCATTTTGTGACGCTGACTGGTCGGGTTGTCCTCTTAGTCGTCGTTCTTTTCTGCCTACATTGTCTTTCTAGGTGATTCGCCTGTTTCCTGGAGGACTAAGAAACAAGATGCAGTGGCGCTTTCTTCTGCCGAGGCTGAATACAGGGCCATGTCTGATACGGTTAAGGAACTGAAATGGATGAAAGGTCTTTTCTTATCGTTTGGTCTCTCTCATCCTGATCCTATGTGTCTCTTTTGTGACAGTAAATCTGCTCTCTACATTGCTTCCAATCCAGTTTTTCATGAACGTACTAAACACATTGAGAGGAATTGTCATCATGTTCGGGATGCACTCAAGGCAAAGCTTATCGCCACAGAGCATGTCTCGTCACGCAATCAGCTAGCTGATATTCTTACTAAGTCACTTCCTCGCCCTCTCTTTGAAGAATTGCTGTCCAAGTTGGCTGTTCGCAATCTCACACTTCCAACTTGAGGGGGAGTAATGAGATAACTCCTACTTATATTAGGATAATTCTATATTTCCTGATAATGATGTTTCTAAGTTATCTTTATTTGTCCTTATCATGTTAAGACTTACATGTATAAATACCGAGCCTCTTGCTCAGAGATCAATGAGACTTCTATTCATACTTTACAAACCATTACAGTAATCCAGGGTTCCCCGCTTCGCGGGTCATTCCCTGGGCTCGGTCAGGCAGCGGGCCGGCTTCACCCGGGAGGGTATGTCCTGAGCCCGAAGGCCCAGTACCCGCTTCGTGACATGGATGAGCAGTTCGCCTCCGGCTGGCGTCGAACCCGGAAGCATGACAATTGGCCCCCAAGACTTTAACCAGTAGAGCTGACTCATCCCGTCAGTTTCGTTTATGTTTCTACGAAATTATTCAAATTTGGACCACCATTTTCTATATCTTGTTGTACTGCATTTCTTTCTCTAATTTTATGTGGTATATCTTCTTGATTCATATGTCTCTCTATGGTTGATTATGGAAATAAGTGATAACGACTGAACATCAATATATCACAAATTAGGTAATTATCAGTAAAGACACCATACAGATTGTAGCGTCTAAAGTAATGTTTTTTTTTTTGAGAAAGACGTCTAAAGTAATGTTTTAAATTCAGACTGTAATGATGGTATGAAAAAGGGAAAATGATTTTCCAATGGGTAATATTTTCATAATTATTATCTTTTCAAATTCAACTTACTTACGATAGCACACAATGTTGGGGTGAACCATTAAAATTTATATACGACATTTCAGGTAAAAAAAGGTATTTTCCTTAAGAATACACCGAATCATAGTTATCTTGCCACTGGTTGCAAATACTTTTTTTTTAATAGTGTAAGATTCAAACTTTAGGTCCATAATCTCTCGTAGATTCAAGTAAGTATTTAGATATTTTAATTTGAAAAATAACTTTCTATACCAAAAATAGTTTAAACCCATGACACAATAGAACCAACCCATTTGTGTTATTACTAGGCCACCAACATCTTGGTTGGTTGCAAATACTGCCATATGTTTGATACATTAAGCAGTACAATTGTTTTGTGTAGCCGAACTATCAACTATGTCGACGACTACTCGTCTATCTTTTTGTGTTAAAAGAGTAGACACGTCTATCGGTATGGATATTTTACCTGTAATAATTAAACCAGACTGCTGTCGTCATCTTCTTCAATTCTGGGACCAAAAACGGTTACTTGATGAGTCGATTTTTAAACAAGAGTTTCCTATGGTACGTCAAAATAATGCAGTTCGGTAAATAAATTAAAAACCTATGAAAATGAAATATGAAAGACAACATGAGCAGCCTATTATATTCATTTAATTTATAATTCTTCCTAATTTTAAGGTTAGGACTCCGGTTGTGAATGGTGAGCAGACAAAATGCGCTGCAGTACAGCAGTGGCACTGTAGTAAAAGTCGTTCTACAGTCAGTACTTTATGTTATTCATACAAAAAAGCAGCTTTATTACAGTTGATTTATTTTTTTTTCATTTTTTTGTAATACATTATAAGCTATTTGAACCGCATGTTAGCCATTTGAAATATGATAGTTTCAATACGGTTCAAGTGTAGGTCACAAATAAGAGTTAGAAACAATATTAGTTAAGTTAAATATTAAAAAAAAAAAAATTTAGTGAAAAGTTAAACGTTACACTTAGATCACCGAAAATACTAGACTTGTCTTCTCTCGATAGATTTACAAAATTTCAATTATTTACCTATATATTAATTAGTTTAAAACAAAAAAAATATTAATTACTTATCCGTGCCGACATTTATGTAGGAAGATTTATATATTTTCTTCTTCAAAAAATGTTGTGTTTTGTC
This sequence comes from Brassica oleracea var. oleracea, assembly GCF_000695525.1. Lineage (NCBI taxonomy): Eukaryota > Viridiplantae > Streptophyta > Magnoliopsida > Brassicales > Brassicaceae > Brassica > Brassica oleracea. The sequence continues at coordinate 36,752,064 of NC_027754.1, read as the reverse complement.
GGTGATTGGACATCATGTTTATAATTTTAAAATGACAATAATAGTATTAATGTGAACTATATAGTTTGAGCTAAGAATCGTTCATTATTTATAAAATCAGATAAATATATTTTAAGTTAAGTGTTTGTAACAAAATAATTTATTGGTAAAAAAAAAGAAAAAAAAAACAGATCAACGCCACCAAATGTTAGCGGATGAGATCTGCATGCAGATCTCCCGTTTTTTCCACAAAAGGACAAAAATATTGAATTGCATGCAGATCTTCCGTTTGAACTGCTTTTAAAAACAGAAAAATGTGAATGATGATTTAAGTGTAGGAGAGTTATTTGTGCGGAAGATCTGCTTTTGTCCCACCGTTCCATTCGAACACTTAAGTGAAAACATATTGAAAATTTGCTTGGTGAAAAGTAAAAACAGCTGAAAAATTGGAAATGATAAGGTTTATTTATTTTACGTAAGAGACAGACAAAACATATTGAAAAGAAACATGTCTCCCGTAACGTCAAACATCGCCATCGCCATTTATTGCCCTTTTCTCTGTATAGCTTTTCTCCCAAGAAGGTGATATGACTCTTCTAAAACTTAATAATAAATTCATCAAAAGAAGAAGAATATAGGATAATAACTCCACCGAAATTCATCAAAAGAAGAAGAATATAAGGATTTGGTGGATTTGAGGGCGGAGTTTGATCGCCGTTGGAGGAGGTTTCGTTTGGGTCGTTAGATTCATGGTGAGGGGTTCTTTCCGGTGTATCTTCGGTGAACACCGGTGGCTCCGGTGATGAATCTCGATACATGGGAGATGGAGGTGTCGTCAACACGTGTTCCTCATCGGTGAGGAGTCCAACACGTGTTTTGGTTCTTTTAACAGGACGACACGTGCATGGGGAAAGCCTAGTGGGCTTCGGATGTTGGGTTTGTGGCCTCGGGTTTTTGGGGCGCCGGGTTCGGTTTAATGTTTGTTTGGGCTTTGACCCATAACGTTTTTTAAGTTTGCTCTTTGGGCCTTTGTGATGTTTGGTTTCTAGGTTTGACCCATCAATAATAATAATAGATGGAAAAAAAAATATATAGACTGAGATTGGTTTTCTGCAAACATGGCAGTTCCTTGTTCCTCACATGCTACTCTGTTTTAGCTCCTGAATTGAATATAAACCACATACTATATATCATTAATATTCATACCGGTTCAATCTACTCAACCCAAACCGGTCAAACCCGGATTCACATTGTACATGAAACACATTTGCAAGTGTATTACTCAAAGAAAAAAACAAGGGAAGAGAGTGATGGAGTCGGAGGAAGTGGTGAACCAAGGCTAGAACGTCTAAAGGAGACGAGTCAACAAAAGAATGAAAAGACTCTGGCTCATTGTTTTTGGGATTTACAAACAACTAGGCATTTATAAGTGATTATATATTATGTATTCTTTTGTGCATTCTTCTTTTATCCAATCCGAAAATTAGCAAAGGAGACTTAAGTCTTAAGACAGATTTTCTTATGGAGAATTCGTAATAGAAGAACCGATTCTTGAATCGCTGTTTAGGATTGTAATCGGAGATTGTTTTGTTTGGGTTGAATAATTACTATCTCAAACTTAACAGTACATGTACAAATGAGACCACAAGTTTTATTTATGATATGGAATCTGTAAACTGAAATTTATCCGTGTAACAGAAATGTACAAATGAATTGTATGAATCACAAAACTAACTAAACAGAAATCTGAAAAACCCGGTTAAACCAAACCGAATGAAGAATCATATGAAACATATCATACTTCTCAGGCTGTACATGCCACAGAAAATGCTTCTGCACTCTCTTTACCCTCATCTGCATCTGCCTGTACCTACGCTCCGACACCGACATCAGAATCTTCTTCAAGTTAGGTATATCCTTCTCCGCCACGAATAGCGCAAACGACTCCCAGTTCAAAACCTCGAAAAACGGCGGCACGAAGTTATCAGATATAATAACCGGAACACAGTCGTAGAATATAGCCTCGACCACTCTAGGACTGTTCACTTCAAACCCTTTGGCACAGATACAGTACTTGCTCGTCTTCATGAACTGGAGGTAGTTCTTGTTTCCTTTGGTCCTCGGAAGCTTCCCGAATATTTTTAGGTCGGGGTCTTTGTTGTTGCCCCAGTAAGAGAGCAGGATCGGTCTAAGGTAGCCGTGGTCAGGCTTGCCAGCGAAGAAAGCTAGCGTTGGCCTTTGGGAGGCAGATTTGCCGCCGATGTTGCTTAGTGGTTTCTTGGGATCTCTAACGAATGTCTCTGGTAATGACGTGTCTTTACCAAAGACAAAGCCTTCTTTAACATCAGAGTTGCATAAAGCCCTAATACTCTTTGCGAAGTGATTGCGTGTCTCTGAAGGCGCCTGAAAAATGTCACAAAAAATACCATAACTAATTAGAAAATAATCTGAAAAATATTATATAGAAAATGTGACAAAATATTGACATTACCCAGTCATGGCAAGCTGCAAGGAAATGATCCGCTCCAGAGGTTCGGTTCCAAAAAGGGTACTTAACCGAGATGAAGTCTATGTAGTCTTTAAGATACTGAACGAGGTTGCGGTGACTATGAGAGTCTTGCACGTATAGAGTGACCTCTAGCATCCGAGAGCTAAAGGGTAAGTAGAAAAGATGAGCTTTGGAAGCGTCCTTTGTGACAAACTTGTTGTTGTTGGATTCAATAAGTTTCATGAACCAGCCTTCTGATGCATATATCCCTCTGAGTATTGGACTGTGCATGATAGGTTTGTCTCCTTCTTTGTAAACGTAAACCTTCAACATCTTCTCCATCAACTCATAGCTCCTAAAGGAACTCAATATCAGCTTTGATGCAGTTTCAAGAAAGTAAAAAAAAAAAAAAGATGACTCACCTTTTGAACGTGGAGACGTTGCGGTAAAGAGGTGCGTAAAGGAGAGGGTCTTTGTCATCTATAGGTGCGTTCTCGATCTCGTACTTTGCTTGTAGAAGCTCCAAGTCCGGTTTAGTAACCCATTTTGGTTTCTGAAACACGTTATGGTATTGTTAGTTGAAATGTAAGAATGTGTTTAAATCAAGATGATGATGATGAACCTTTGCTAGACGATTATGTGTAATACGGTTTCGACGCAGCTGCTTGCTCATCTCTGATATCGACATCACTCTTGAATCAGGCGTTTTTGAGTACTTCTTCACGTCAGGAACAAATCTCACAACGGGAGACACACCAGGAACATCTGTTTTAGTTGAGTTCTTGTCCTCTACATGGCTAGTTGCGTTGTCCTTAACCGGAGACGGGTTTGGAATTGGTAAGGAAGCAGGGGACTTAGCACTAGCCACAGGTGCGGTTGCGGTTGCGTTTTCTTTTACTAGAGGTAAGGCAGCAGGGGGCTTAGCACTAGCTGCAGGTGAGGTTGCGTTTTCTTTTACCTGAGAAGGCAAAACGGCGGGAGCGGTTGCGTTTTCTTTTACCTGAGAAGGTGAAACGGTGGGAGCGGTTGCGTTTTCCTTTACCTGAGAAGGTGAAACGGTGGGAGCGGTTGCGTTTCCATTGTTGTCAAAGATCTTATCAACCTCAACTTCCTCATCATCTCCTCCACCACCAGAATCATCCACCAGAGAAGCGTTCTTTTGAGGATAGCTAGGTGCCATAGCTGGAGCCAAGTTACTCTTATGATGCTGGCTGTCTCTTGTGAGTGAAGATGAGTTTCTTGAGAAGGGAAGCTTGGTGGAAGAGAAGAGGGAGGAGATAGTGTTCGGAAGCTCGATGTATTGAAAAGTGACGATGAGAGCAAATGTGAGTCCCATTAGCCATAGAAGACGTCTGCTCTCTACTACCTTCCATAGCCCTGGAAACTCAGGCCTCATCTTCAGGCCCTGTTCTGGGAAAGTAGTGTCAATCTTTATGATCAATCTAATATAGTCAACGCATTAACCAAATTGGATCAAGCTAAGCAATATACAAGAGCAAAGACTAGAAGTTCAAAGCGTTGTGACTCAAAAGTATCAATCTTTGGCAAAATGTCAACACCTTGACCCATTAAAATTGTAAATTCAGAGCTCAAAATGATGCAAAATTGCTTAGAAAATCCTATGAAGTCAAGACTTAAAAAGATTTATTTTCTTTTATTTTCCATATGAAAACTAATATCTGTGATCATTACTCAAGAGAACTATCAGCTGAATCATTGTTTTGACTTTTTCATATTCTCTTTACGGAAACATCATTGCATGCAATATGTTAAAGATAAACAATCATAAACTGAGTTATCAAAGATAATTCAATACTCTGTTCCATGAACAGAGAGAGAATCTGAATAAGGCTTACAAGTTGATCGGGAAGTCAAACAAAGATCAAAGTGAAGCTCAGATGATTGTAGGTAGGTTGATCGTCTTCTTGTCGATACTCTGACCAACGAACAGTAAGCCCTTAAACGAAGGCGCAAGAGATGTTAAGAAAAAGAAAAGTATCTTGAGAAATTTTTCATTTCTTTGTCAGATCTTACGTGTCTGCGTAACTAAAGCTGGTTCGCTCTTTACGAGAAACTCAAAACAGAATCAAGAACCCATTATTAGAAAAAGAGAGGGTATTTTCGGTATTTGGTCGGCGGAGTTTGAGCCGCCGAGCTTTGCTTCTCTCTTGGTTTCTTCCTTCACAAAAAGATTTATTCTTTTGTTTTAGTCCGAGTCAGGTTCATGCGTTATGAAGCGATTCTTGATAATCCACCAAAGATGCATATAAAACAAGAGTAAGGAGAGTTAAATATGGTTCGATTCCCTTACCCTAATTAATATCGAAACTGGTTACAATCCTGAATCCAATTAATGTTGTTTTGACTCGGTTTGATTCTCTTAGTTATCAATCCTCTAACTAAACCGAATGAATCCAAACCAAAATAAAAATACGAATCGTCTTTACAATCCTGTTGAAATTTCAATTGGCACGTTGTTTACTCTTATACCAAAATTATCTAATGGATTGATATGAGAAAAATCAAACCAAAAACTATTCAAACCAAATATGAAAAAAATCTGATCAAATTTTAATTGAAGCAGACCAAACCGAACGAATTGTTATATGGTCTTCGAACCAATAAAATTCTAATGTTTGGAATAATTTTATGGACAAAGGTATCCTTAATATCTTTGTACTATTATCGAGGGTGACGCATTCATTGAGATCGTTGGCATTTTTAATGACCTTTGCAAAGGACAATGTGATCTAAGGTTTCTTGAATGTTGCTGCAGCAATTAATATTTACATTCAACTATTTTTATCGAGATACGAAAATTGTGAATTGATTTTATCGAAAACGCAATAAATTTTACAAAATTTACTGATGACAAAAACAAATTAAGAAAAAAAAAGAACTTTGGATATGAAATATTCCCCCGGAATCATAGTTTATGAATTAATAACTTCAGACGGTTGTACTTAGCAAAAAAAAAAAAACTTCAGACGGTTGTTGTAACACTAACTCTGTATTATACAAAACTGATAATTGAAGGAATATTCCACAACTGACTGTTGTTTAAATATACTACAATCTCCCCACTAGTCGTGCGAAAAAATCGTACAAGGTGTTATACAATTACAAACTCATGCCTCTATGAGAACATTTGACATTTATTTTTGCTCCATCAATCATTATTGTTGTCGTGCACTCGTGTCGAACTAAGACTAGAGCGTTAAATTCGAAAATAAAAACTGTAAGGGAGGAGAGAAAAATAAAAATAACCCAAAACGTATGTCGAAATAAAGTTTGATAAGAATTCTTGATTGTTGCGTATAAAAGCCCAAAATCGAGTTCTATGTGGGTTTGAGATTAAAGCCCATATATTTATACCATATATTTATATTCTTTATTGTATAAGCTTAAGCAAATACGAAAGCCCTTTTTAAAAGAAATTTCTTGCTTGGTTTATGAAATTGAGTTTCATATGAGACCCATTGTTGTGATCTTAGAGTTTCTCAGAACTTGGCAGTTACTGAAGTAGTTTCCTCTGTTCTTCATCAGAGAGAGACATATTAGTTGATAATGGAGTTCATGTCATTTATAGACCGGACAGTTGCAACAAGAAAGTGTAGCTTTGCGAGTTCAGAGACAGAACTTACGTCATTAGTTGAGACTTGAGAGCTGTTGAAAGTTGAAACAAAGGTTAATGAAATCGGTAGCATTCTTGATTGGTTTAGGAAACAGTCGTTTACTAGTTCCAAATCTTATTCGCAGCTTCTGTGGAAAAAAAAAGTTGCATCTTTTTAGTATTGAGACAAGCATCGGTACCAGTGCACGAATGTTCCGTTTTTTTAACAGTAGATGTGCTTTTACGATGCCATATGTTATTCTAGTAGTGATTTGTCTTCCAGTGTTTGGCTTCAGTGTACGTGGCGATTCATACTTTCTCCGTTTGGTAATTTTCTTTTGACTAAATATTTTCACCTTTCGTAATTAGTTAGCGATTTCGTTTGAGACACTAATTTTTTGGATAGTCAAGTTATCCGAAAACATCTAATTTTTAGGGACCTGTTCACCAACGCTAGACACGCTCACATGATTGCAATAGGAATTAAATATTTATATTGTCTGGTCGCACAAACAAATAAATTTAAGTTTGATAGATTTCAAACCCAGAATGGTTAGCATTTTCCAAACCTGACTTACCACTTGATTATGCTCGTGTGGTTAACACACTCATTGAAATGAATTTAACTAGGTCATGTTTTTAACAAATTTATCTGAGCGAGTTTTGTATAATCATGTATGCCTCTCCATCCGAAATAATAAAATTTATCCAATGATATCATTTATTTGATATGCGAAAAATATAAAAAAAATTATCCAATAATTAATAACATCTCCTTCCCCAGTTTGCTTTTGGTTTCCTCATTTGGTCACATGATTTTGGAAGAGGAGAATCATTAGCTACTTTGTTAGTTCAGCTGACAAAAACTATGAATAATTTAACTATGATCATGATAAGAACGACTAGAGCATAACTACAATAATAATAATGATAAGAATCGTCATTGTGTATAGAAAACGTTAAATTATGCCAGGAGACATGAATGATCTATCGCTTACGACTTAACGTGCCAATTTATATATTTGCGCATGGGAACCCATTTTAGGCATTTCTACGTTAACTTCCACTTTTAGTTTTTTTTTTGGTAGAAATTATAACTGAATTCTAATACCCACAAACTAATGTACCTAGAACTTATACAATTAATGTGATTTTTATCCTGCTAGTGCCATGTAATTAAACTTTAGATATGAATGTAACATATAGCTTCACAAGTAAATGTACTTTTGTTCGGATACATGTGCGTAAGATACAAGGGCGTTCATGAAAATGACTCTATGTGTGCATGAGGCATGTGACCACCGCAAACTAAGCCTCCACTGATATTTATTTAATCATCATGGTCTCGTATATATTAGTCCAAACAATACTGGTTATAAGACATGATTCATGTTAGCGTTTGGCAGTGTTTACAATAATATAAAATAAATCTCGACACTTGCCAAATTTCTATTTGCAAAATCGAATAAAATTTATGCATGTCACCAATTTTAGTTATATTGTAATATAATAACAATAATTTAAGTATATAATTTATTTCTCAACAAAAACAAACAAAGAACCTCTAAATTTATGAATCAGTAAACTTGACAAAAAAATATTTTAAACAAAAATGAACAGCAGGAACTATGGATTAGTGTTGTTGCATTGGATCGTGAGAGCAGATAAAAACAGCTATTATCTACATGTTTTATTAATCAATTATTTAGCAGTTGTAAACCATCCATGTATTATAAGAACTGCATGAAAACAAACCTTAGTGCTACTACTAAGTCATCAGACAGAAGAGGCTAACAAAGTAACTTACAAAATACCGTTGTCTCTTTAGTTCATTAGTACTATTATATTATTTTTAAGAATAACCACAATACTTGCGAGACAGAAACTTTGAAATGACTATACTACAAAAGAGTGAGGGACCTTGATCCGTGAGGTGACATATTACCAACACTCGGACACTCTCCCACCAATATTTTCATCATTATGAATTTTCACCTCTAACTTGTTGTATATATATGTATTTATGATAGTCTAGTTTGATATAAATCTTTTTTTGCCTCTATAATCGCTATGATTAGCGTTATAATAGTGTTTAGTAAGGTATACAAATAATTTCTTACAGTTTATCCCTTGTTGTAATGGCAAAGTTTTTTTTTTTTGAATTGAATATTAAATTTAATTCAAAAAAAAATATTTTTACAACAAAGCATCCTTATGTAAATCTTTAAAACAGAAATCTTCTCCTAATTATTCAATCTTGACTCGAACCAAGCACTCATTCCTCCTTTCATATCTTTATCTCCCTTTCTTCTGATGACAGTGAATATATTTCTCATCGTTTTGTCGAGCCTTGTTACCAGCATCTCACTTGGTGATGACCTTTCTCCGTGTCTTCGTTGGTTTCTTTATCTCCACACCGAATAAATTGTGGTCTCCATAACATATCTCAGAGTGAAGATTTTGATTCTGTTCCAGTTCAGACCATTCAAGGCAATCCAAACAATTTGCTCTAGATCAATTGAAAACTGATCCCTCATCACACCCTTAGCTAGACTCTCCCATATTCGAGTAGAGTAAGCACACTCAAAAAACAAATGCTTTAACGTCTCCAGGGAGCTCTGGCACAATACACAAGTTTCATCTATGTTCTGGTTCCAACTCCTCATTCGATCACAAGTAGACAATCTCCCATTCATAGCTTGCCAGAATATAAAGGCAAACTTCGGTGTAGCGTATTTAAACCATGTGGTTTATAATGGCAAAGTTTACTAACTTGATGACATAAAAAGTAGATTTAACCAAATAAAACTATATTAAAATTCATTTCATATGTCATGAAAAAAGCAAGAAAAGCTTCTAACAAATTCCCAAAATAACGCAAGAAAGAGAGTGAATTGTCATCATCATAATCAAGATTAGCAAAACTTTGATCTAATATGATATCCCTAATTATTGGAAGTAAAAAAAAAGGACAAGGGATCGATCAGATAAGCTGTCCGAAATCTGGGCCAACGTTGTGGTGGATCAAGTAATCATCACCGTCCGACGAGACGTCGAAAATCATGGCAGTCTCCGTACCGTGATGGTGATGTATGAACTCATGGTGGGCCTTCGTCATCTCCTTCTGTCGTCTGAGCTCCATAACTTTCCGATGAGAATTCGAATGCTTCGCCAAGACGAACGTCGGACTCGCCGCCGGCCGGTACTCCGGCACCAGACGCCCCGATTTGTACCTCACGCCGCAAGCGTTGCACAGCGTCTTAGGGCCCATTGGACCCGTCCGCCACTGCGGCGTCTTGTCGGTGGCGCAGTGGAGACACCGCCGCTCCTCTGCGCCGGAGTCCAGCAAAGAATCTTTCTTTCGCCGGAACCCGTCGAGGGCTTGCTTTTTCACGGGATGTGTCATGGACACCGGCGAGGTCGGAGGAGAGAGGTGGTGGCGGGAGAGAATGGTTTCTCCGGTGAACGGGTTGTCGTAAACGGCTTCCATGAGAAGCCCACGTGAGGCCCAGTTACACGCTGCGGCGCGTGAGCGTTTGCTCCTGGCTTTGGCCGGCACGGAGACGTCAGTGGTGAAAATCGGACTGCTGCTATTCTGGTTTTCCGGTTCGGGTTTCGGGTCGGGTCGGGCTTTGTAACCGGATATTAGCTGTAGCTTCTGTACGTCGTCGGTCGAGAACGAGTCCTCCACGAAGTTAGACAGCCACTCCAGCTCAGCCAGCTCATCACTCTGTCCGAACGAAATAATCAAACAAATAATTCAAATCAATTAAAATCGACTAACCAATAAAACTTCCCTTAAATTATATGAAATTCACTAATCACAATTACATATATCCTTTATATAATCACAAGTACATATCATTTATTTTGCTTTCCTAAAATTCAATAATTAAATTACATACAATTAATCATATATGGAATTGTTTTAACATACCGGTACGCAAAGGTCGCCGGAGAAGCTGGTGCCGTCTTGAACATCACCTTGGAAACTAGTGAGACCTACGGGGGATAACGAGGAGGAGTTAGAGCTGTCGGTCACGGCCAAGGCAGTGTTAGCGCCGTCGGAATCAACAATGACATCATTTTCCTCGTCATCATCATTAGAGAAATCCACCAAGAGGTCATCTACGGCGAAATGATCCGCTGTGTGTAAGAATTCGTGAGCTTCTTCTTCCATGAAATTCTATAGGTTGTTTTTTCCCGGTGGGGTTGTTACGGTGAACTCTCGCCGGAGCTCTTGTTAGAGAGAGGAGAGGAGAGAGTGGAGTGAGGGGAAATGTGAATTTAAAAAGGAGTAAAGTTAGCGAAAGTCATGGTTTCTGTAGAAAGATAAAACTTTTATTTTTATTTTGTTATTTTTATTTCATTTTTATAGCGAATGAAGGGGACAAGAGATAAATCATCATACATGTAAATCGGAAGGTTTGACGAGGACAAATGAGATTTTATTGGGAATATTTACACTAATTGATTAATCCTCTTATTTTATTTTTTTCTTTAATAGATTCTGATTATAATTGATATTTCCCAGCTGGATTTACCATATTTTATTTTGTTAACATACTTGTACAAACATATAATTAGCCACGTCTTTCCTAGAAACATATCTTATCTTTACCTTAACTAACACAACACTACTATCTATTAATGGAGAAAATATTGTTTTTATAGATATATTGATTTAGATTGACAAATGTGATATTTGTACCGGTAAAATTGTCACACGTCTACTTTTAAAAAAATAACATCATACTATTTATATATTTAAACCAGTGGTGGTAGTCCAGTGGCGCTTAAGGGATTAAATCCAATACAGTGAACTCTGGTTCGAACCTCGTTGGCCATACGGATATGTACTATTGCTTTCGGTTCATTTGAATGCGCATGAGAGAGTCTATTCGTGGACTGTACCTCCATCCGGAGTTAGATCTGTGTCTTTAATAGACCCGGGTTTAATACTTTTTTCATAATATTTATTTGAGATTTATCATGTATGGAAGGTAGTTAATGCAGAAATATTCAAGAAATAATTCAAAGATTAATGAACCAAACATGTGCAATTGTGGTATTAGTGGTGGGGACAACTTTACTAAAAGGGTCATAACGTTGCTTCAAAATTACAAAAAGTACCCCTCACGTGCATGTGTTGGATGATGATCACGCCGTTGATACTCGTTAATCGACAACACCATTAGGGGGAAGTTGAAACCGGTCCCGTTTTGTCCACATTGTATGTAAATCTATGTAAAACCGGATTGAGTTACCGCTTTTGGTAAATCTATATACGGTACAGTTGTCAAATCATTCGGGGATTATCATCGTAGCATCTTCCAGCAAAAAAACTCTCCCCAAGTCATACAGTTATCATACCGCAGCGATACAAACCTTTTGTCAATTGAAAGATATTACTAATCATCTAAACTAAAAAATCATTCCACCAATGCTAAATGCAAACATAATTATATGAAATGCGGTATATGTATATGTATTGAATAATCTCATCATGGTATATATATATATATATATGCAATAATCAACAATTTGTATTATATATATAAATTTCCTGTAAGTCATTAATAAGTTTGGTAGTCAGATTTGTCGTGGTCTAGTGGTGGATTGTCTTGATAAACGTGTATAAATCATTTGCTCTGAGTTAATTCTCATTAGAATTTGTAAGCACTAATGAGCCAAATACAGAGACTTTGCTCAATGTGAAAACCCAAGCCCAACCGAAGACACAGCACAACAAGATGGGCCTGAAGCTAAATGATAAACAGAGCTACTGCAACGGTCAAGCAACGCAACGTTCATGTCACAGTACGATCAACACAGCTCAGCAAATACAACTAGCTAACAGATTTGATTCCCTTGTATGCTGACGTGTTGTCTTATCTGAACGTAGCTCAAGTGTATAAGAGCAGGATAATATCAGTCTGTAAACGTGGAGTTGAATAATACAAAGAAAACTTTGTCTTCTCCTTCAAGCTTTGTTCAAGCTTTTATGGTATCAGAGCCCCATGGATGGTGTTCCTGATCATCTTTCTTCACCTTTGACGATAACCCATTGTGTTACCCTGAAACTGTCTGACAAGAACTATCTGTCATGGAAGTTCCAGTTCGAACAGTTTCTCAGCAGTCAGTCGCTTCTTGGTCACGTTACCGGAGCTACGCCACGCCCTTCACCGACGCTCACCGTTCACGTTGAAGAACAAGTTACGGAAACTGCTAACCCTGACTATGCCAAATGGGTTCGTACGGATCAAGTAGTCATGGCTTGGTTAGTCGGTTCGCTAACGGAAGACGCCATCAAAGGCATTTACGGTCTTCATTCCGCTCAGGAGATCTGGTTCCACCTTGCTCAGCGCTACAACCGTGTCACTCCAACAAGGAAACTTGACATTCAGAGTCGTATACAGTCTATGAAGAAAGGAAGCAAGACTTTCTCGCAATACGTCGCTGACATCAAAGCGTTATGTGACCAGCTTGAGTCCATTGGTGCACCCCTCTCCGACCAAGAGAAGATCTCCTCTGACTATCCTTGTGCTATTGAGTTCGACTCTGATGGTGTTGTTGTTAAGGATAAACAGACAAGGCAGCTGCTGACAAAAGGAAGTAGGCAGAAGGATCTGTATGTGTTGGAGAACATGAAGTTTATGGCTTACTACTCTTCAAGGCAGCAAGCTACAACTGATACTGTTTGGCATATGAGGTTGGGCCATCCTCATCTAGACATTCTCCAACGCCTCACGCAGAATAAGGCCATAGTAGTTAATAAGACAACTTCTCGTTTGTGTGAAGCTTGTCAAATGGGAAAGATATCTAAGCTCCCTTTTTCCTCTTCTTCTTTTGTATCAAAGAGACCCCTAGAACGCATCCATTGTGATTTGTGGGGACCCTCTCCGGTTGTATCAACTCAAGGATATCGATATTATGCAATTTTTATCGATCATTTCTCAAGATTTACATGGCTGTTCCCTTTAAAGATTAAGTCTGATTTACACAGTGTATTCCTTCGATTTCAAAAGCTGGTTGAAAATCAACTTGAACTCAAAATACAGTCCTTTCAATCTGACAGAGGGGGTGAGTTTATCAGTCGACAACTTCTCAGTCATCTGGCACATTGTGGTATCAGACACATGATGTCCTGTCCGCACACGCCGGAGCAAAACGGACTAGCAGAACGCAAGCATCGCCATGTCACTGAGCTTGGTTTGGCTATGATGTATCAAAGTAAGGTTCCTCATCAACTATGGCTTGAGGCGTTCTTTACTGCTGTGTATCTTGGTAATCTCCTGCCCTCGTCTGCTCTTTCTAATCACAAGAGTCCGTATGAAGTGCTTGTGGGAAAACCACCAGTGTATACCTCTCTCAGAGTTTTTGGCTGCAGCTGCTTCCCTATGTTGCGACCCTACCAGCAAAACAAGTTTGATCCTAAGTCATTACACTGCGTCTTCATTGGTTACAGTGAGAAACACAAGGGCTATAGATGTCTTCATCCCCCATCGGGTAGAGTTTACATCAGCCGGCATGTTCTCTTTGAAGAAGCTAACTATCCTTACACTGCAGAGTATCAACAGTATCAGTCTCCACTGGCTACTCCTCTGTTGTCTGCGTGGCAGTCAAGTTTTTTACAACCTCAGCCTATTGAAGAAACTGAGCAGATCATAGTGGACGACACACCAACGCTGTTTCCTCAAGTTATTCATGTGGCTCCAGCTGTTGAACCTGAACAACAACAAAATATGTTCAACGAGAATGATTTCCCTCCATTACCGTCACCAGCTTCGTCTCAGACATCCTCATCAAATGATAGTCCTGCCGCTGCTCCAATACCCACACACCCTATGGTTACCAGAGGGAAAGAAGGCATCAGAAAACCAAATCCTCGTTACGTTTTGTTCACAGTCAAGACTAGCTACCCTGTCCCCAAGTCTACAGCTGCTGCGCTGAAAGATGAACGTTGGACAGAGTCAATGAAACACGAGATGAACAACTTCAAGGTCACACATACTTGGGATTTGGTACCCCCTGATCCCACCATCAATCCCATCTCATGTCACTGGTTATACAAAACAAAGCTCAAGGCTGATGGTACAGAAGATAAACTCAAATCCCGGTTAGTGGCTAATGGAAACAATCAAGAAGAAGGAATTGATTTTGTGGAAACATATAGTCCAGTTGTGAGGACGGCAACCATCAGATCAGTGCTACATGTTGCAACGGTCAAGCAATGGAATATAAAGCAACTTGATGTTGAGAATGCATTTCTCAATGGTGACTTGAAGGAAACTGTCTATATGAAGCAGCCTCCAGGTTTCTCTGATCCAAATATACCAAATCATATATGCAAGCTGCGCAAAGCAATTTACGGTTTGAAACAATCGCCAAGGGCGTGGTTCGACAAGTTCAGCACGTTCCTAATCGAGTTTGGTTTTAAATGCACTCTCCGAGATCCCTCTCTGTTTGTGTATCTACATGGAAATGATGTTATCTACTTGTTATTATATGTTGATGACATGCTGTTGACTGGAAGCAATGAAAAGTTGATAGAGAAGCTCCTGCACAGTCTCAACACTCAGTTCCGCATGAAGGATATGGGCACAGTTCACTACTTTCTTGGCATTCAGGTTCAAGCTACTAGAGAGGGTTTGTTCCTAAGTCAAGAGAAGTATACGAAAGATTTGTTAATCAATGCTGGAATGGATGAATGCGCTTCTGTCATCACACCATTACCTCTTCAGCTTGATAGAGTACCAGGACAAACAGAGCTCTTCTCGGATCCTACATACTTCAGGAGTCTGGCTGGTAAATTACAATATCTCACGCTGACCCGACCTGACATACAATATGCTGTTAACTACGTCTGCAGGAAGATGCATGCTCCCACGGTTGCAGACTTCACCAACCTGAAGAGAGTGTTGCGTTACCTCAAAGGAACATATCAGTATGGTATCAGCCTCAACGCTAACACAGATGTCACTCTACAAGCATTCAGTGATAGCGACTGGGCTGGGTGCAAAGAAACACGAAGGTCTACAGGAGGTTTCTGCACTCTACTTGGATCAAATGTCATATCGTGGTCCGCAAAACGGCATCAAACAGTGTCTCGCTCATCAACTGAAGCTGAGTATCGTACTCTCTCCACCACAGCCTGTGAAATGAAATGGATTGCAGCTCTTCTTGGTGAGATGGGAGTCTCAATACCAGTCACTCCAAGACTCTACTGTGACAACTTGTCTGCTGTTTACTTGACAGCAAACCCGGCACTCCACAACCGGTCGAAACACTTTGACACAGACTTTCATTATGTGCGTGAACGTGTTGCACTTGGAGCTTTGGTAGTTCAGCAAATACCAGCAGTACATCAGCTGGCAGATATTTTTACAAAATCACTACCGCAACGACCGTTCCTCCATCTTCGGTCCAAACTTGGTGTCTCGGAACCTCCCGCCACAAGTTTGAAGGGGTGTGTAAGCACTAATGAGCCAAATACAGAGGCTTTGCTCAATGTGAAAACCCAAGCCCAACCGAAGACACAACACAACAAGATGGGCCTGAAGCTAAATGATAAACAGAGCTACTGCAACGGTCAAGCAACGCAAAGTTCATGTCACAGTACGATCAACACAGCTCAGCAAATACAGCTAGCTAACAGATTTGATTCCCTTGTATGCTGACGTGTTGTCTTATCTGAACCTAGCTCAAGTGTATAAGAGCAGGATAATATCAGTCTGTAAAAAGGGGAGTTGAATAATACAAAGAAAACTTTGTCTTCTCCTTCAAGCTTTGTTCAAGCTTTTAGAATTCAGAAACAAAGTCATGACATTATTTAAGCAGTCTTTTTCTCTGTGTGTGTTCGTGTGTGCTGATTATGTGATTTTTCATCGTGTGTGCTGATTATGTGATTTTTCATGCTAGTCATAAGTGAAGCTGGAACTTGAATGTGTATTAATATTTCATATTGTTGCTTCGTATATAGTTTTAGCCTTTACGCTATCTCAAATGGGATTTTAACCCTTCGTTTGTTTGAAATCACATAATCTCCGTTGTTTTTAAGTTATCTTGTACTATTGGTTAAGTTAAAATAAAAGATTTGTGAAATCAAAACATTCTACAAGTCGATTCGATTATCTAACCCATTGAACAATTCCTCGGGACTTGTATAAGAATAAGAGTTAAAAATTCTTTAGCTAGCTATTGTTATCTTACACGTTCTTTCTAATCACATGTTAAACCTCTTTATTCCTTCTCCAACCCCACTTTTAGGCACGACAATTTCCAGCTCAGGTAATCAGAAAGAAACCTGGTCTTAAACCCTCTAGTTCTTACCCCTAATTTTAAATCCTATTGTATTAACCGAACACCTACTATTACAAATTCACCAGTCATAACTAGAATCCAAATCTGTTTCCTGAAAATCAGACATTGTAACCACTTTAAAAAGAGAGAATTACTATGGTATTGTAATCACTGTGGCTATTATAAGTACATCTAGTTAATTAACCAAAAACATAGATACGTAAAGAAGTCCCCATACGTAAAGTAATTAAAACGGGAAGCATATAATGAGCACATTAATGGTCTGTGATATATATGGTAGAAATGTAATACTAGAAGAGAAAAATCAAAATTAAATGGTTATATAATTTATAATGTGTTGGTACTGTCAATGGCGCTCGTTATATATATACTTAGTCAATCTACAAGACCATTCATTATAAGTCCTCAAAGGTGTGTATCAAAGCTTATGAAACTCGATTACAACACAAAAATAAGAAGAAGATGGAATATTTTGAGTTTAACGAAGTTTGAACTATATAATCTATTTTTTCAAAAGAAACGTTTGAAATTTATATGTGCGTATCTTTAGAAATAATAGTACAGGTCTATGCCTGAACACATCTTGTATACTAGATATATATCTTATAATAAATGTATGTGTAGGTGTTTATGTATAACATTAAGTTTAGAATAGTTTGCGGCTTTACTGCAGACGGGATTTGTACATGCATGATGCAGCAATACCCTCTTGTAATGAAAGACTCGTTCATAAACAACTTCCACACACAAATAAGGTACTCTAAAGTATTCTTCTCCAAGTAAAAAATGTCAGTGTCATCATCAGAAGTATTATAGCTAGGGATAATTTTTGCTCATTTATGCAACGGACGAACGTTTTATGTATGTATAATCTATCGCATCCAAAGTCACAAACATCCTCTACAAATGCTTGCAATCAAAGCGTTAGTGTTTTGGAAGAAGCGACTCACTTAAGTTTCCGTAGCTTCACATGAGTGTCTGCATACTTCAGAGTTCAGACACGTGTCTAGAGAAGACCCTAGTTTCATGGGACCCAGCTTTTCATCTTACGCCAACCACTACGCGAGCGTCGTTCGAAACAACGGATCGGATAAGGTTTATTTATGACTCTTAATATAGCTCATCACTATTCATCGATCTCATGTTGCTATTATTTTACATCAGTGATCGCTTGAACCAGACTCTTGCTTTTGAATATTACATCATTCAATTATTATTATATTTATATTTTTATTTTACATCATTCAATTATTATTACACTTAGTTTATGTTATCTTCCTATATATGGTAATTATGACAACGGATCCTGAGAAGTAAGAAGTGCGTGAGCGTGGCCAAAGAAGTAGTAGTGCCTAGGAGTGCCCCTCACGTGTCAAAAGCGAAAGACTAGTGGTGCAACTCCATTCAAAATTAGCTGGGCCTAAAACGAACCTCCTCATGGCTCGTACTTCTTTGAAAGTAACCGAGAAGCCCAAAGCATCTGCTAGTTATAGTGAACCGTGAGCCTTTAACAGCAGCGTGAAGTCGGATGTGCTTTCAGTTTGTTTGTTTTTTGCTCTGTGTTAATTTATGGCGGTGGTAGGTCAACTTCAAAATATGGTTCCGTAGATCACTATTATTAACTCAACTTCAATGGTGTATGACTGTATCGATCTCAGCTGGATTTTAGAGTGGAATTGTTATCTTCTAAGTACTCTATTATAGAGTTGAGGGATCCTTTAGGCTTATGTTATCATTTAAGTGCTCAATTACAAAGTTCATGATAGGATTCTCCAGTCTTGTCTTATCAATGGTTCTTGCCTGTATAGTCCTTTACAAATTATCAAATTCTACATATTCTTATCGTTTGATGTTAAAGCCTCCTTTCTTTACATGATTTATCCACAAATATATACGAGTGAGAAACGAACTTACAATTATACATTTAAAAAAAAAAAAATTTATTTATACATCACACGGGAAAAAAACATTACACGGTTTACTTCCATCAGTTTCTTTACCATACGTACACATAACTAAGTTAACACCCTTCTCCCTCTCTACGTGTAACTTTGTATCTTTATATGAACATAGTAACATATACGTACGGCTTTATCGAAAAACATACATAAACGTTTTGCATATATGAGTATACTAATTAACCAAAGCACGATCTTTTAGCTCCTTAGCCAAAGCAGGCATGCAGCTAGAGCTCCTAGCGAGACCACCTTTTTCAGACTTGGTGGGTCTAACCATCGTCTTAGACCTCTTTTTGAGAATTTCCTTAACGGCTTCTGCTTGAAACAACGCTGGATAACTCCGGCCCAGCCTGTTGAACCGGGAACATGCGCTCATGTGTGCCTTCACTGCCTCCTCACGCCGCTTCTCCACCACTAGCTCACTGTTGCTCATCTTCTCCATCTCTTGCTCCACCGCTTCTGAACATAGCCCGCAAATCAGCTTCCCTGAGAATTTTGAACGCACACGGCTTATATACTCTGGTGTGCACTCTTCAGACATGCCGCAACACTCGCACTTTGCATCTTCCACTTCGGATATCGCTGCTAAGGACAATAAAGTTGTTGTGGTTGCGGTTGGAGTTGGTTCTTTTGCTAGAGTGTTGTCTGTGGATATTTGGTGTGAGATATCCGAGAAAGTGCGTTGAATGGGGGCCATTAGTATGATTGGTCTTTTGGTGGTTTCGATCCTGTTTTGCTGTGTATAATAATTACTCGTATCTATGTTTTTATGTTTGTTACTTGATATGATGATGCGTATTTATAGTGTTAAGAGAACGGTCTCGAGGGTTCTGTTTCCCTATCTACTTTAGTTTTTGGCCTGCCAATAAAAGCATGAACAATTTAGCTTTTATTCAATGAGTTAAAAAGGACCAACCTCACATGTATATCTTGAGGAACACGGTAAAGCCGATAAAAAGTTTCCCTTTTTTTGTCAGTGGGAAAGATGATGTTTATTTAGTTGATAAAGAAACTGGTAACACTTTTTTTTTTTTTTTTTGATAATCCAGGTATCCGGACCTAAGTCCGACTATCCCACCGCGTCCAACCGGAACTAGAGGGTCCTGGCGGCCAAACGGAAACCATGTTAAATCCGCTGTGGTCGGGCCTCGAACTCGTGATGGCGGGCACCTCAGCCGAGGTTCCTATACCACCAGACCACGAGGCGCGGTTACTGGTAACACTTTTTTTTCTTCTTATCAAGGCTCCAACTCTAAGAGATATTCAGTTTTATGGATGCGTAGAAAATGAGATAAAAATAAATGAGATAATGGTATTCTTGTAGGAAACTGGTAATTAGAAGAAGAATAATATGAATTAAATTATACCATTATAAGAAAAGTTGTCCGAAAGAATATAGACTTATATACGAAACTAAATATAATTAAAATTAATGATATATTATAATTTTATATGTATACAGCGCAAAATACTGCATATTGGTCTAAAATAATTAATAAAACATACTTCTATCACGATAAAATTAATTAATTGATATATGGTATAGGTCAAAGGTAAACATGTACGTATGTATTTTTACGTTTTGATTATCTCCAAAGCATTTCCAACTCCACTTTATTTTTTACTATAAAATAGAATCTATGCTATTAAAAGAAAATAATTTTTTAAAAATCTATTTAACAAGGTTGTTGGACAATTTCATTAGATTTAACTATTTTTTTGATCTTACTTTATATTTCTCTAACTATATAAATACTTTACATAACTTTCTCTAATTTAAATGAACTCATTTATTATTCTCCCATAATATATTATATAGTTACTCTAACAATAAATCTCCATGATCCCCATAAATATTCACATGTTTACACATAACGTGTACCACGTATAGTTTCATTAATAGTATAAATTTTTAATGGTTTAGTTATGTTTAATATAGGTTGTAATGGAGAATCCTCTGGTATATAACATTTTTTTTCATTTTTACGTGAATAGGAAATTATAAGCCTTAATGTCAACTATTCAACTATGAAACATTAATTTAATTAATTACACGCAATCAGTTATTAAGATTTGATCTTATATTCTTATATATGAACTAAATGATTAATCTTATCATAAAAAAACATCAAATGGGTCTAAACGGGTCGGAGATTTAAATGTAATTAGTAAAAAAAAGAGACTGGCTTAAATATAACATGTTTATTTACTTTGCAAATTCTAACAATGCATAAGATAAATAACTAACTATTAATTATTTGAATAAAAAATATTCGAGTCATTAATTTTTTGTGTGCATAATTTGGTTTATAAATAGTATTTCTAGGATATTTGGTTATTTAGAAATTATATATAATTAATATTTGTCGGTATATATTTTTTATTTTAAAAATTTAAGTACTCATTTGGTTCTCAGTTCGATTTCTATTTTTTTTGTTCCAAAGATATAAGATATGCTTGGTTATTTATAAAATTCAGCTTAATTTTGTTTTTTTCTTCAGTTTGGTATGGTTTAGTGCACTCAGGTAAATATACCCAAACCTATACATTATCTTATATAGAAATTATATAAGAAGAATTTATTTAATTTCCAAAATAAACTCGTGCTTTCTAAGCGCAAGTCAAAATCTAATTTAGAGTAAAAGTGCTCAAATGATACTTTATTTTTCACTCTATAATAGAGTAAAAAATGAGTGTACTATATATATATATATATAATATATATAAAATAAGTTGTTGTTTTTTGTTCATCACTTTATTTTCCACTCTAAAATAGAATACCGTTGGAGTATAATTCAACTCTACTATAGAACTACTCTATTTTAGAGGGAAAAATTGAGTTAACCATTCGAGATAGTGTAACTAAAAAGAAGACAATTAGCATCAATCTATTACAAAAAATCCATAAACAAATAATAATAGATGTAATTCGTTCGCTGAATAAAAGAGAACCAAGTTGCTCACCTATTAATTGGCATTTAAACGACGTGCATGATACTTTAAGAAAGAACACCCTTTTTCCTCTCCATCTACTTCCAGCAAACTCCAGCTGCATGCGATATCGTTTTCAACTTAACTGGTGTTTTCGTAACGATGACCCTTTCGTTTCTTAAATCTAATTTTCTCTACACACATTATAACAATAAATGGATTTGTATCAATTGTTAAGTTGGTCCAAATTCCATAAAATCTCCATATTTGCTAGTCCAAACCGATTTGGACACTACAAAAAAATGAATTATTTTTAACGGTTAAATTCTTGGAGACTTTTTTCGATGGATTCGGCGGCTAGTTCCATATGGTTAAAAATTTGTTTAAAAAACGGAAAAAGTTTTAGCCATTTTTTTGAAAATATCAATCGGTCATAATTTTTCTAAGATAATTAAATATCTATCAGGAAATTTCAACTGACAGTTTCAATCAAAACTTTTGATGACATTTTCTATTAGAAATTCATGACAATATTTTTCGTCAAAAATCTATTAAAGTTCGTTGTTTTTTTGTAGTCTGGATCTGATTTTAAATAAGTTTAATCACCTTTACCAAATATTTTTGTCTAAACAGTTCAAATTTGTAAATTTCATTTAATCGATGGTTTTTGTCGCAAAAGAAAGTTAATATATAAAAATGAAAACACTACAAAAAAACATATTTTTTACTAGGGCAGTATTCGTTGTAAATTCGTCGTAAACGGGGTGTTACGACGAATTAACGTCGAAAGACGTTTCGTTGTTAAACGTCCGTCGTAACGGAGGTTTCGTCGTAAATGACTCGTTACGTTTACGACGAAATATATTCCTCGTAAAGCGCAGGGAAAGGATTCGTCGTAAACGCCACGTAAGACTTCGTCGTAAATCCCACGTAATTATTTCGATGTAAAGCACACGTAAATACTTTCGTTGTAAATCACTCGTAAACATTTCGATGTAAAATCCTCGTAAATATTTCGATGTTAATCACTCGTAAACATTCGATGTAAACTCCATGTAATGTTTACGAGGAGTTTACATCATTTCTTATTATATTATTATTAATTAGTATATAATAGATTTTAATTTATATTTAATATTCAGAATTTAAAATAATTTAAATTTTAAAACAAAATATGAAATTGGAAAACATATTTTAAAAAGTCATACAATAATATTTAAATTCATAATACAAACAGAAAAA
>NC_027754.1:36725149-36726003 GCF_000695525.1 Brassica oleracea var. oleracea | reverse complement strand
TTTTTTTTCTCCCGTTTGTGTGTTGTGAGGAAGAGAGTTGTGGGAAATGACATATATATAGAGAAATTTTCGAGTTGGGTAGTTGAAATATAACAACGATTTTACAAGGAATATTTTACATGGATTTTACATGGTTTTAACATATTATTTACAACGACTTTACGACGAAATTAGGTAAGTTAAAGCACATTTAATACACGTTTTCACCTAAATATAACGGTAACATGCTTCGTTGTAATGTCGATGTAATCATTACGACGTATTTCTCATTCCACGTACATTCGTCGTAAACTTACAAGGAGTTTACGACGAAATCAGTTCGTCGTAAATTTACATGGCGTTTACGACGAAAGTTAGATTCCTCGTAATTTCGTTGTAAAGCCCATGTAAATTTACGACGAAATATTTTCGTCGTAAATGTTCGTTGTTATGGGCACGTTTTCTTGTAGTGAAATACATCTCTTAATTACATAAAAATATCTCACAACAATTAAATAATAACTCGATTGAGAGGTTGATTATTTGTGGTTTTTGATTTAGTTTTTGGTTTTTGTTTCTGTAGAAACCATTTTTCATCCAATCAAATTTTTGATTTTTTTTTTGTTTTTGTAAAAACCATTTGAGTCGTCAATCAAGATTTTCAATAAATAGATTCCCTAAAATTTAGGGAAACTAGTTTTTGAAAAGTTTAACCAATTTATGAAGAAAAACCAAAAATCAATTTTTGTGAGCTTTTATGAAGAAAAACGAATTTTGATTTTTTTTTGTAGAAACTACTACATTATAATTAATTAATAATTAATAAATAATATTTTCATAAAAATTAAAATTATCATAAAATATTTTGTACATTA
>NC_027754.1:36679813-36725100 GCF_000695525.1 Brassica oleracea var. oleracea | reverse complement strand
TTTTATAAATAATATTATTTAATTTTAAAACTTAGTTATTAGTTTCTATAAATAAAACAATTGAATTATTTTAATAATTATTAGTCACATTAAAAATAATAAAAAAATAATAAAAACATAATATGTTTTATTAATAAAATATATTGTATAATCCTGAATTATAAAAATTGCCATTCAACTTTAAGAAAATATAAATAATTTATATAAGAATTTATAATTAGTTTCAAAATTTTATGTATTTTTATTTTTGTATCATTTATAATATTTATATAAGAAAAACTATTTCTATTCAAGTTTTAAAATTAAAAATAATTTATATAAGTAAAATTTCTAAGTAGTTTCAAAATTTAATATTTTTTTTTTTGTGTAATTTTATATATATTTGATGATTTATATTTTACTATAATATATTTTTTTATAAAAATCTAATAATTAAAATATGTTATTGTATTTTATTTTAAAATAATAATCACAGTATTTTGATAAATTTGTAATGTAAAATCTAAATATTAATTGCTATTTTATTATATTATTTTAAAATAATGTATTAGTTAATTTTTGAATTTTTTTAAAAAATACAACAAATCCAAAAACCAAAATCTAAAACCAAAAACCAAAAACCAAAAGCTGAAAATCAAAAACCAAAATCTAAAAACCAAAAACAAAAATCTAAAAACCAAAAACTAAAACTTAAAATTACTGAAACAATCATCACCTGA
The DNA here is from genome assembly GCF_000695525.1 of Brassica oleracea var. oleracea. Taxonomy (NCBI): domain Eukaryota; kingdom Viridiplantae; phylum Streptophyta; class Magnoliopsida; order Brassicales; family Brassicaceae; genus Brassica; species Brassica oleracea. Next base: position 36,724,381 of record NC_027754.1, on the reverse strand, counting down.
TGCACCTATTGCCGGACTTGTTACATCGATAACTCTCTTGTAGCTTATGCTTCTCTTGATACCAGGGGAGAAGCCAGACCTCTTTTGAACTGGGTGCACTTAATAAATATTATATGATAAATGTTAAATTAGGGGGCATCCAACTTAGGTTTAAAAATAATTGTTGGTGCATCTTAACCAAATAAGCCATTTTCACCTTAATTTTCTATGTAAAATTTTCAATATCTAAAATAATAGCGGGTGCACATGCACCCAACCTAGAGACCTATTTAGGGTCTCTTAATTTTTTTTTTTAATATTAAATGTGAGTTAAGAGACTCCGCTAAGAGACGACAACATTTAGGGGCTCCAATGCAAATCTCTTAATTAAGAGTTCTTAAAAAAATATTAAACAATTTTTTTAAAATAAAATTTATTTATTTATTAAATAAAACATAATAAAAGATAACATATTAAACATTGAATTTTAAATAAAAACATAAAAACAAAGATTAGTAAAATAAACGAGAATAATTTGAAAGAAGCATCCGAGCTCAGTTGTTGTCTTCATCACGTCCAAACAAAGATTAGTAAAATATGTGTAGCAATTGTTTTAGATTTTCATAAAAAAAAAGAATAAGAGTGTTGTGAACAAAATTTGGTGTTGTGAATAAAAAGAGTGAATGGTGATTAAAGAGAGAATAAGAGTGTTGTGAAACTTTATATGGACTTTGAATAGAAAGAGATTATAAATCTTGTGTTGTGAAGTTACTTGGTGTTTGGTGTCATAGTTGCTTAGTTATTTCCCATAATGCAAAGAGTAAAGAGGACAAAAGCCATCATGTTATTGTTTAGGCAGAAAAAAACAACTGAATCAGTGAAACTTTTAAATACATCTCTTTTGTTTTTGTTGTAAGTAAAGGACTCTCCCCTCTGTAGTTTGTTCTTGTTCGTGTTTGATCATCATCTGTGATCTGCACCAATTGCGTCTTGAATCGACTTGAAGCCGTCCCTTTCTAAGCAACGCACCAGTTCTTCCTATTGCACCAAAATGTCATGAGTATTAGTATAATTCACTATCTCAAGTCGATATGCATAGTTTATTACAACAACGACTATCTCAGTTCCACCAAAAAGATTCATGTATGTTGTCTTATAAGAGTTTAACGTTGTGAATGTAGCTACACTACACTACAACTTCAAATTCAGTCAACACAATGCCTTATATACTTACTGTTTGATGCACTTTTTAAAAGTATCAAGCCTTACTTGAGCATACTTTTTAAAAGTATCAAGTCTGCAGTTTCATACGCTCTTGGAAACATTGCTGTTGGCAATATGTCCACCAAATAGTTAGATAAATGTATATGTTTTCAAAGTTGTAGTGTATTGTAGATAAATGAACAGAGCACACAGAGATGAAACAAAAACAAGTCTCAGGATTTATGTAAATGTTTATACAAATTCAACTATTCTCATTCAAAGGATGAAACTTTGTGGTCCTGAAACATCATTTCATAAACAAAATGTCTCTTAGCCTAAAGCAAATGTATATTCTTTTGAACTTGTAGTGTAGATAAAGAACATGACACAGAGATGGAAACACAATAAAGTCTCAGGCTTTCTGTAAATTTGATTAAAAGTCAATTATTTTCATTCAAAGGATGAAACTTTATGGTTTAGAAGATCAATCCTCAAGCGCGAACTAACAAAGAAGACAATAATCATCGAGAAAGCATGAACTTTTGAGCATACCTGGCTTCTTGAGACTCTTTGAGCTAGATTCCGCGCAAGTACTTGCATCTCTCTCCTCCTCTCCCAGATACACAGACTCTTTGAGTAGATCGATTTGGACCTCTTACCGAACAAAGCTCCTGCTATCACTTCAACTTCAGTATGTCCTATTGATTCTTTCAACGGAAGATACACTTCCTCACTGATCTCATCTGACTCCAAAGTCTCACCTTCCTTGTGCTCTGTTTCAGCATCCGGACAGCTCTCTGTGGATCTCAGTTACAAAGGTGGATTGGAGAGAGAGGAGAGGAGATGGAAGGATAAGAAACGTTTCTTCCGATCCTTGATTAGGATACGTCTCTTAGGTTAATACCTATTTTTCTTTTGTTTTTAATTATTAATTACCTTAAAAGCCTACTTAGGAGCTTGCGATAATCATGCTCTTACCCTTCAAGCTAGCTTCACCCCTGCTCGATACTTCTTTGGATTGACATTTCAACCATTTTTATTGTAGCTACATTTACAATTACTTCAGTTTTCTTGACATGTATAGGCTGAACCCATAATGGTAATATATACTTATTGCACTTGTCCAACTACTTCAATTTTGGCGTTTCAAAACGCCATCACTACGTACCCTACTATTTGATTCTTGGCTTCTTGTTACATTGATAACAATTTATATTCTTCATCCATCATATTTATCAACTAATAAAGTTGAAAAAAATATCTTCTGCAGCAATTCCATTGTTTTAGAAAAAGAGTTTTCAGAACTGCAGATAGGTAAATCCCTTTCAAAGGACACAAGATGAAAACCCAATGTTGAAAAAAAAAACCAATTAACATATACAAAAGATCTAAAACATACAATGGACTATAACAAAAGAATAAAAAGGCAGCATACCACTAATATTATAAGTTTTCAGAGATGCATCTAAAGATCTTTATCTCATATCGCATGATTGTCGTAGTCGTCGTCTCGTGGCTACCGTATAATTATCCATTAACTTCTATCTCAAGCAATTTTCAAATTCTATATGTTAAATTTTTCCATCATTTTCTTTTGAACTGTGTACTTTTTGGGATCAAATAGTAATATCTTCAGTTAAATAAAAAAAAAAATATAAACTCTCATTATTAACCTTTAATTTTAAATGCAGTAAATTATTGGTAAAAAGAAAATGAAAAATTCCAAAAAAGAAGGAGACCAATAGAAAGAGTGTGATGAAACCAAACTCAACCATTCTCCGCGTTTTTATTCAGACCTCTCACACCAAACCATTCTCTTCGCCTTCTTAACCGGCGACCACTAATCCCATTTGTCCTCTCCTTTTAATCTCCCTCCCTTCCAAAGACTTCACCTTTCTATTTATCAAAAAGAAAAAGCTTTCATCTTTCTCTCTGTTTCAGATCGTAATCCTGACAAAAAAACCAAAAATGAGCAGCAACCCGTCTCAGATCTCCGACGACTACGTCTCCGAGAACAGGTCCGGCGTCGGCGGAGGCATCTCAGATGTCTACGGTGAGGATCTCGCCACATTGGATCAGCTCGTCACCCCTTGGGTTACCTCCGTCGCCAGGTCAGTCTCACAAAAGAACATTCCTTTGGCCGTTTCGCTAGATCCAAAAATGATCTGATTAGCTTTGATTTAAAAAATTATTATTTTTTTTTTAATAATTGCTGTTGCCTTGTTGTGGAAGTAAGAGCAATGTTAGGGTTACAATTGATTTTTATTTTTTTTGTGTGTGTGTGTGTGTGCGCAGTGGGTATACATTGATGCGTGACCCTCGATACAACAAGGGACTTGCTTTCACAGATAAAGAGAGAGATGCTCACTACTTAACTGGTCTTCTTCCTCCTGTCATCTTATCTCAAGATGTTCAGGTATTTTTTTATTAGGTTCATCATTCAAAGATCCATCCTTTTCCTTAGGTTATGCTGATTTCGATTTGTGGCTTACTTATAGGAGAAGAAGATGATGCATAACCTCCGTCAGTACACGGTCCCTCTGCACCGTTACGTGGCCCTCATGGATCTTCAGGTGATCTGTTTTTTTTTTTTGGCTTGTTTGTTTGTTGGATACAATGGGGGAGCTGATGAGAATCTGGAATCTTTTCAGGAGAGGAACGAGAGGTTGTTTTACAAGCTTCTGATTGACAATGTGGAGGAGTTGCTTCCCGTTGTGTACACCCCGACGGTGGGGGAGGCTTGTCAGAAGTATGGGAGCATTTTCAGGAGGCCACAAGGTCTTTACATCAGCTTGAAAGAGAAGTGAGGATTTAACATTCTCTTCTACAATTTTGTTTTGGATTCGGTTATTATTTGCGTTAATGAGTACAATTTGGCATTTGTTTTTAGGGGAAAGATTCTTGAAGTGTTGAAGAACTGGCCACAGAGAGGGATTCAAGTCATTGTTGTCACTGATGGTGAGCGTATTCTGGGTCTTGGAGATCTTGGTTGTCAGGTAAACAGAGTTCTTAACACTCGATCCCTCTTGTGATATGCATTTAACCTTTTTGTTGGGTTTGAATGCTGTAAAATTTCATACAGGGAATGGGAATCCCAGTGGGAAAACTTTCTCTTTACACAGCTTTGGGAGGGATCCGTCCATCGGCTGTAAGAACTGAAACAAAGGCAGCTGAACATGTTTAATTCTCTGTAGTTCTGATGTTAATGTAACACATGCAGTGCCTTCCAATCACCATTGATGTGGGTACAAACAACGAGAAGCTCCTAAATGATGAGTTTTACATCGGACTTAAACAGAAGAGGGCAACTGGCGAGGTTTACCATTATCTTTACACTTTGTTCGCCATATATATGTTTCAGAAAGTGAGAGTTGTAGTTGCTTTTTTTTTTATTCAGGAATACGCAGAGTTTCTGCACGAGTTCATGTGTGCTGTTAAACAAAACTATGGAGAAAAAGTGTTGGTGCAGGTAAAATCATATACTTCTAAAACTTGTTTTCTCAATCTTGTGTTGTGATAACGTTCACATGTACTCTTGGTTTCAGTTTGAAGATTTCGCAAACCACCACGCGTTTGAGCTTCTCTCCAAGTACTGCTCTAGTCATCTCGTTTTCAATGATGATATCCAAGTGAGATCTTGTCTTCAGTATGATATCATATGTATTGCACTTTAGTGAGTTTTCTGGAAGGTGACTAGCTAAAACTTGTTTTGTCTGTGTAGGGTACTGCATCAGTGGTGCTTGCTGGGCTTATTGCAGCTCAGAAAGTACTTGGTAAAAGCCTATCTGACCATACCTTTTTGTTCTTGGGTGCCGGAGAGGTGTGACTTGAAAACATATACTACATAAATCTTTTTGTCTACTATTTATTTTGCTACTAAAGCTTTTTTATATCTTTGAAGGCTGGAACCGGAATCGCTGAGCTAATTGCTCTTAAGATTTCCAAAGAGGTAGTCTCTTGCCTTCATGCTATTTCTTTGATACTTTTGCTCCTTCTTGTCAAGAATCTGTAACTGTATTGTTTTGTTTTCTAGACTGGAACACCAATCGATGAGATCAGGAAGAAGATTTGGCTTGTGGACTCCAAGGTATTGTTGATTACATCATTGTTATCTATTGCTTCTTTTTTTTTTTTCACTTACTAAACATGCTTTGAATGATCTTGCAGGGACTGATTGTTAGCTCACGCAAGGAATCTCTTCAGCACTTCAAGCAGCCATGGGCACATGACCACGAGCCCGTCAAGGAGCTCTTGGGAGCTGTTAATGTAAATAAACAAAACAACTCATCTTAACATCTCTTCATGCGTAGATGACATATATAACATTCTCCCAAATCAGGCAATCAAGCCAACAGTGCTCATTGGAACCTCTGGTGTGGGGAAGACTTTCACAAAGGAAGTAGTGGAGGCCATGGCCACCTTCAACGAGGTTTTGTTTTTTTTTTCTTTTGATATGCTTTCTCGGTATCTATGCTTTTTTTTCTGATGGTGTTCTTACTGTGGTGTGTACAGAAACCCTTGATTCTTGCTCTCTCAAACCCAACTTCTCAAGCCGAGTGCACCGCTAAAGAAGCTTACACATGGACCGAGGTAACGATCTAAACCTTATTGATACCACCACAAGTGAATTTTCATTTTGATGCAACTAAAAAAAAGCTGTGTTTGCTTTATAGGGTCGTGCAATCTTTGCAAGTGGAAGCCCGTTTGCCCCTGTTGAGTATGAAGGCAAAACATTCTTCCCTGGCCAGGTTCTTTTGTTGTTTACTGTGTGACATCTTTATCCACAATCCATGGCTCATGCTCCTTTCATTAACACCCTTTTTTCGCAGGCAAACAACTGCTACATTTTCCCAGGTCTCGGTCTTGGTTTGATCATGTCTGGTGCCATTCGTGTCCGTGATGACATGCTTCTAGCAGCTTGTAAGTACATTGAAACTGTTTCAAGAAATTGATGTTGTTACTATTGGTTACACCATCTCCAATGGTTCACTCTGGTTTTTTCTCTAAAATAAAGTACCATTGTAGTATAACTCAATTCTATTATAGAGTGATTAACAGAAAATAAACAATTTACTCTATATATAGAGTAAACCTGTTTTTATTCTATTATAGAATATTATAAAGTAAAAAATAAAATACCATTAGAGTATTTTTATTCTAAACTCTATTTTAGAGTAAAAAATAGAACGAGGTTGGAGATGCCTCAGAGACCATTTGTGGAGTCTTGTTTGTAAACTGTGTGTTCCAAAAATTTTTATCAGCGGAAGCTCTGGCCTCGCAAGTGACGGAAGAGAACTTTGCCGACGGGTTGATCTATCCGCCTTTTACAAACATCAGAAAGATCTCTGCTAACATTGCAGCCAGTGTGGGAGCCAAAACTTATGAACTTGGTTAGTTTTCATTATTCTCCATATTTATAAATTATGATGTCAAAATAGTTACTTTCTGCAAAAGTCTGATGTCATGTTGTTTGTCTTTTTGTTGTTGCAGGATTGGCATCGAACCTGCCTCGTCCTAAGGATCTGGTCAAGATGGCAGAGAGCTGCATGTACAGCCCTGTCTACAGAAACTTCCGTTAAAAGATTATTTTCCACCATTTTGTCTCCCCCAGCTTTTCTTCTTTATTTTTTGCTTCTTCGGTTTTGCTGCTAAATTGGACACAACTTTTATAATGTTTGATCGTTTTTTATATAATTTCAACTTTAAGTACTGAAATATTATACTTTTTGTTTTATGAATAGTAAAACATCCATGGCTCATTTTGTCGTATGCCTTAGGTTAGGGTCATGTACAAAAAAATTGTTAGGTGATAATTTTGCACTTTGACATGGTCTAGTGTCTAGCCAACTTTTTTCCTTTCCCAAATGAAACTCATTTGTAAAGATTGGCTGTACAACTTGGTAAAGTATAAGATTTAATAGTGGCATGCCCTATTAAAAGACACATTTGTTTAATGGGGGCAGTTTTCCATTATTATTTTCATCTAAATTTAAGGTCTAAACGGTGATTAAGAGAATGAGTGGGAATAGTGAATTCCTTATCATTCCTTACAATTTACACCATTTACAAGGAATATTTGTTCCTTATGATTTTTTACGTTCTTTAAAATTTAAAGAATAATAGACTACAATTATCCCTTATCAAATTAATAGAAAAATAAATTTTCGTTTTGTTTTATTCCTCTTCATTCCTTTTATTCATATTCTTTATATTCTTTTATTAGTCACCAGTTAGAGCCTTAGTTAATGTAAGATTAACATGATTTTTCTTTTTACTTTTTTCAAACTAATATAAACTTGACCTTTAGAAAATAAAAACTGCGGAAGATGATTAAAAATTGTTCTTTGATCTTGCTAAGATCACCATTTTTACTGGCACAGAATGCAATGATTATAAAACATATTCAAAAGAGAAGAATAAAGAAAAAAAAGTGCTAAAAGAGAACATTTGAAGTGATTTTGGGCCTGAAACTATAATCATTGCAAAGTCAATGATCCCATCCATCATATCTCAAAACTCAAAAAGTCAAGAAAAGATATATAAATCAAATAAATGGAAAATAAAAGAAAGAGAGTAAAATTGCAAGTGGTGGCCCTCCATTAGTGGCATAGTTATTTATGATAATGATGATCGCTTTGATTTCTTGTTTTTAGAATGGGTTGTACATTCATTGAACACAATTGTATAATTGTTCATAGCCTTTTTGCCTGATAATGTTCTTTAAAAAATGATAGGCATGCCTAAATGTGTATCGACCATTGGTATCAATATGTTCATCATAACTTCCTCTTTGGAACGCATTATTTTCCAACTTTGCTTCTATTGTATTCACCATTGGGTGTATAATATCTCTTGGCATACTCAGATTGATTCGATTAAAGAAATTTTTGTAAACTCTAGCTGAAAAGCCAAAGATTTATGAACTATCTTTAGGGAATACTACAGGATTCAGGATTGGACAGATAGAATCGGCTTACCTTTTTGGCATACACTTGATTACTTGTTGTGGGTCGTCTACAACGTACACACACATTTAGAAAATTAAAATGTCACAACAACAGAACTAACACAAATTAATATATTACAAGTTTTGATCATTAATTATTGTGGTGATTAATCTCATGAGCTAATAATTGTATATAAATGAGTACACTCAAATTATGGCCAATGGGCCAAAACTGCCGCAAAATGAGTGTTAACCATGAGTTTGTAGCCATGGTCTTGAAGTATGGTCGTCCGTCGCTTAATGAATTTTAGCTACTCCTAGGCATGTTATCCGAAGCCCAAAAAATGAAAGGAACCGAACCAAAAATCGAAATTGAAACCGACCCGGAATTTACAAAATCTGAATGATTCTTTTATTTTTTTTCTAAAACCGAAAATCAAAAATCGAATTGAAATCAAAACGAGAACCAAACAAGTATCCGAATATTTTAAATATAATAAAATTTATAAATCATTTTTTGAGAAAAATGAATTACCCAAATATATTTTTTTGGTTTTGATGGGTTGAACTTAGGTTTTCTATATATATATTTTTTTTAAACCCAAACCAGATCTGAATTGTTTATAATTTGGTTATGATTTGGTTTTTATAGAAAAATAGAAACCCAACCCGAATCTGACATTGCCTGAACAGATCCGAAAAATGGTCAGTTCCTAAACAAGACCTATATATCCTATTCTGAATAACCCAACCCGACCTGACCCGAACTAGCTACAAACCGAAAACTTGAATGCCTAACACTGATTTTAGCCACAAATCTTTAGTTTTAGCCACAAACTTGTATGAATCTATTTTGCCAGTGTTTTTATCGTTATTATGTAGTGTTTCATTCACCTTAGTACTCTAGCAGACGACACTTGGAATACCCTAATTAACTAGCCCATTTTAGTTGATTTTTCACCCATGAAACTACAACTGATTTGATTCGATGCCAGAGCTATTAATATTCTTAAATGGAGTTGAAAGATCCTTAAACCGTTAATATATTTCTAAACTTACACTTGATTACCGTATCGGTATCATTATCTTTAATTTAAGATATCTTTAGTTACCGCTGATTTGATTAGATGTAACTAGAAAGGAATAATGCAGGCCAAATTGCAGCAAAGAAAAAAAAGAAGCTAGTAGTGGAATTCTTGTGAAAATAATGAGAGTTAACAGTAGTGGAAATCTAAGTATACATACAAATCAGTAAAATCTTAGCAAAAAAAGAAAGAAAAAGTATAAATCAGTAAGATGCCTTTGATGTATACAATTAGTTTTAGCATATAGATATAAAAATAAATGAAAATAAACAGAAGAAGCGAGGAAGAAACGAATACCTACTACTTTTCTCCTTTTATTGGTAGGTACTCATTTAAGCATGCCTAGGAATCTCTTTCTTCTTTTTTCTTTCTTTTAGTTTGTCGGCCTCCATTCTCCAATTTATTTTTACATACAGAAAATGCTTTAAGAATGGGATATGGATGTTCCAAAAAAAAGGGAAAAAAATAATGGGATATGGAAATGTTGATAATGGTGACGATCTCGACGATCACATGATCGATGTAACAACCATGCATGTATGATATATTTCTTTGTCTCATGAGTATATATGTAAGCAAGGTTACAAACATATATATATGTATGATATATTTTTTTGTCTCATGATTATCCAAGTGAATCATTTCATGATTTAGGTGTAACTCTTTTAAACTTACTATTAGAGACAAATGTGCCACATCGGAAATTGAAATGAATCCTAAATAATATATAAGATTAGATATGTTACACCATTTATCACTTTTAAGTTAGAAGTCCATCTAGTTTAACATGGTTTCATAGTCCGATTCAAACAGTCCAATTCAATTCATTATTGATCCAGCCCAAGGTTGGGCCATCGTTCATTGCCCAAACGACGCTTAAAGAACTATCATCTCGAGTGAACGTATTACGGACAATGTCTCACATCAGAAGTTTGAAGAGATTTTAAGTAATATATAAGATTAAATGGATCACACCACTTATCACCAATTGGTTTTAAGTTAGAAGGTCACGTAACTAATAATTTGATAAAACCTTTGTGTTTATGTTTAATTTTAATTATGGGTTCTTAAAATATTTTCTTAAATATATTATACCTCTAAATATGTATACTGCCTTTTTCTTTATAACCTGGTACAACTATAGAACTTACTAATATATACATATATCTACTATACTTGTACAATAATAAATTATACTATTTGGACTGTGGTTCATATATAGTAATCGTTATGTATATGTATGTATCCTGTCATATTCATACACGTATCAAAGGCATCTTGACATTCTGAATCCTTTCAAGTAAGATCTCTGTTAGGTGGTTATTTATGCAAAATAAAATGTCTTTTTAGATTAGAAAATAAAGGTACTTTTGTAAAGATTGAGATTGTAGTTCCTTGCCAACCAACCATCCATATATTGCTCCCCAACACAAGCAAATAACACAACACAAACTTAGAAATGGAAGAAGAGAAGAGATTGGAGCTTAGGCTGGCTCCTCCCTGTCACCAACTCACTCCCAACAGAAATATCCATGGATCTAAACAAAGAAGCCTCACCAAAGAAACATCATTTGTTTCCTATAACAGGTTCTCTTAATTAATTCGTTCTTACAGTTTCTCCAATAGTAACTTGATTATCAATAGAATTTTAGTCATGGTTTATCTCACTGTATAATGTTTTAAATGGTACGAAAACTCGACTTTTCACATATCTTGATTGGTTTGGTTTGGGTTTAAGATTCTTCCCAGTACATACAAATAAAAACTGTTTATCAGTTTTTTTTTGGTAAAAAACTGTTTATCAGTTTATAATAATATACGGCTAAAACAGGGTGGAGGCAGCTCCAGTGGTGGGATGGCCGCCGGTAAGATCATCCCGGCGATACCTAACGTCACAGATAAAGGAGGAGATGAAGAAGATAGAGAGTGATGAAGAGAGAGAGTTATACGTTAAGATCAACATGGAAGGAGTTCCCATCGGAAGAAAAGTCAACCTCTCGGCTTATAACAACTACCAACAGCTTTCACATGCCGTTGACCAACTTTTCAAGAAAGATTCGTCGGATCTAAACAGACAATACACTTTGGTCTACGAAGACACTGAAGGAGATAAAGTCCTGGTCGGAGATGTTCCTTGGGAGTAAGTTGATGAATCAAACAAAATAAATTCAATATTGATGACTTTATAGTTAGTCTCGAAAATCATTTTATCTATAGTTTTTTTGGGCTAAATTACACAAAACAATGAGTTTCCTAAAAGGAGGTTTGGTCATTTCTTATCATATGATTCCATTTCTTTTCATATGTTTTGGGTTTTTCATCAATTTGTTGGACACGTTAATGACATAGTTTAGCATATTTATTAGGATGTTTGTATCGACTGTGAAGAGGTTGCATGTTTTAAAGACCTCCCACGTTTCCATGTTCTCACGTAAGACTACTTTTCTTCATGGTATACATATATCAACCTAATAGTGACTTTTTAACATCTGAAATTAAAGCTTATGCATAATTTATGTTGTCTTTTTCCCCCAGCTAGAAAGAACTGCAAGGAATAGAGTTGAGGTTCGCCACAATCATCAGTTCGATGATTTGTTTTAAAAAATGTAATTTATGGAAACCATGGGGCTTGGCTTGATGTACTGCATTTTGTTCTGTTCGTTAGAATTTGTTTTTCCAACGTATGTTCTAGTTTTTTGTGATTCTGGAAGATGATTTTGTGTAAATAGGCTGTTTGTTTAATTAAGCTCGGTGTGGTATTATGTATTCGTGTGTATAAACTATAAAGATATTGGAAACACAAGTTGAGTATTGCTTCTAATAACGTTGTTGTTCTTCAACATTCACCATGGTCTCACTCTCATGAGTTTCATCACAGTCGAGTCATGTCATATCAATAAACTCATTTAATGAAAAACGAACTGGTTTCCACTTAGCAAACACCATATATCTCAATACTTCCTGCTTCCTTTTTTCTTTTGGCAGGCAAACTGTCTAGATAGAAAGTAATTTTAATCATGCTTGTTGTCTTTTCACCATTGACCTCACAATAGTACACAGTAGCAACGAACAAGTCACACATGTTGCAACACATATCAAAAACCAATTGCTACATTGACAAGAGGCAAGGCGTTCATTTTTAAGACTTGTAAAGAAAAAAAGTTGTAAGAACATGCTAATAAGGCTTTGTAAAGTCTACAACAGTCTCGGAAGGGGTTTTCTTAAAACCCAACTCTCAAAAGGCCCAAACATGGAGGCAATAGCTCGCAAGTGTCACAAGATTACATGGAACGGATAGAAACATATATGGTCTCATTGGAATCCGAAACTGAGTAATATTTAAACGGACACAAAAGAGAAACTTCCAAACAAGACAGTCCAATAATAGAAAAATTCCAAACATTCCATTCTATTCTTTCTAGAAAATGAATGTATTTCTTCATCAGTTTCTTCTCTTTCACAACAATCACACAACTTCCATGCCCTCCATGATCTGCCTTCTCCTTGGCTTTGTTGTCTCCTCTTTCCTCTTCATCTTCGTGTCCAAGAAACTACTGTCCAGACACAACATGTCTGAAGTTTCTAGGCTCCCCTCTGTCCCAGGTTATTTAGTTCTTTTCCTTTTCCAGTTTCACCATCTGGGTTTGTCTAGTAATCACTTGGGTTTAGTTGTTTCGAGATCTAGGGAACTAGTTTAGTTTAGCTGGACTTTTCATTTCTAATCATTGAATAAGGTTTGGATCTTTAATTACTAGCTAATAAACTCTGAAGGGTGGGTATGTATTTGATGCAGTGGTGCCAGGGCTTCCGTTGATTGGGAACTTGCTGCAACTAAAAGAGAAGAAACCACACAAGACTTTCACTAGATGGTCTGAGCTTTATGGTCCTATTTACTCTATCAAGATGGGCTCTTCCTCTCTTGTTGTTCTCAACTCAACCGAAACAGCCAAAGAGGTTAGCTTTCCTGTCTGATTGTTTCAGTAAACATGCAAGAAATGTTCTGAGTTTCATTACAATCAATATTGAACTTGAACTATTCATTACAATCAAGAACACATGAGTAGATCCTAAAAAGTAACTCAATGTTTCTAGAAGATTTTTGTGGAAAAGTTTTCTAACTTCACACTTGATCTAGCTCTTGTTATATGATTCTACTCTCAACTCATGTGCTCATGTGGATGCATTCTCTGAACAGTTTTCACTTTGTGTGTGTGATTTGTTTTTTTGTTTTTTTGGCAGGCGATGGTAACTAGGTTTCCATCAATCTCAACAAGAAAGCTATCAAACGCCTTAACAGTCCTCACTTGCAACAAGTGTATGGTTGCTACAAGTGATTATGATGACTTCCATAAACTAGTGAAACGCTGTATCTTGAATGGCCTTTTAGGTGCAAATGCACAGGTGAGTTCCCAGTTTCTTTACTCTGCAGCTTTGCTTCAATATACTTTGTTTGAAACTGAACCATGTTCTATGTTGTGTGGACTTCTTTTTTTTTGTTTCAAGAAACGAAAGAGACACTACAGAGATGCTCTAATTGAAAACGTGACTTCCAAGCTGCATGCGCACAAAAGAGACCACCCGCAAGAGCCTGTGAACTTCAGAGCTATATTCGAACATGAGCTATTTGGAGTAGCCTTGAAGCAAGTGAGTATATATTTCATTTAACCCTCCCTACACACTTCATCAAAGACACTACATTCTTAAACTGAATCATGTTTTATATTTTTTTTTTCTTCTTTCTCAAAGGCCTTTGGGAAAGACATTGAATCCATCCACGTAGATGAACTCGGTGAGACTTTGTCAAGAGAAGAGATCTTCAAGGTTCTAGTACACGACATGATGGAAGGTGCAATCGATGTTGATTGGAGAGACTTCTTCCCATACTTGAAATGGATTCCTAACAATAGCTTTGAATCAAGAATCCAGCAGAAGCACAAACGTAGAGTCGCAGTGATGAACGCTCTCATTCAAGATTGTCTGAAGCAGAATGATTCAGATGATTGCTATCTCAACTACTTGATGTCTGAAGGGAAGACACTAACCAAGGAGCAGATTGCAATCTTGGTTTGGGAGACGATTATTGAGACAGCTGACACTACTCTGGTCACAACTGAGTGGGCTATTTACGAACTTGCAAAGCATCAAAGTGTTCAAGCTCGTCTGTGTGAAGAAATCAAAAGTGTCTGCGGTGGAGAAAAGATTAAAGAAGAGCAGTTGCCTCTGCTTCCTTATGTCAATGCAATCTTCCATGAAACGCTTAGGAAGTACAGTCCTGCTCCTTTAGTTCCCATTCGCTATGCTCATGAAGATACCGAGATAGGAGGATATTACGTCCCTGCAGGAAGTGAGGTAAAGGCAAACACTACTTTGCTCAAAGCCAAGTCATTTCACATATTAAAGTTTATTACAAGTTTTTTTTATTGATAAACTTTTGAAGTTTATTACAAGTTTTTTGTTTTGTTTGAAGTTTATTACAAGTTTTTTTTTTTGAGAAAAGTTTATTACATGTTTAGTTTGAATTTTTGGAATATGGATGTGTAGATAGCAATAAACATATATGGATGCAACATGGATAAGAAGCGTTGGGAGAAGCCAGAGGAGTGGTGGCCGGAGAGGTTCTTAGATGATAGATACGAGTTGTCTGATCTTCATAAGACGATGGCGTTTGGATCGGGGAAGAGGGTTTGTGCTGGTGCACTTCAGGCGTCTCTGATGGCAGGGATTGCTATTGGGAGATTAGTTCAAGAGTTTGAATGGAAGCTTAGAGACGGTGAGGAAGAGAATGTTGATACCTATGGTTTGACCTCTCAGAAGCTTTATCCTCTCATGGCTATTATCAATCCAAGGCTTTCTTCTTAAGTTAATACATCTTTCTTGTTTTTTGGTTAGTCTGAGTTTTGTCTGTTTAATGTGTTGCACTGTCTGAATATTATGGAATCCTATGTTTGGTTCGGTTGTTTGTTATATTCAAGTTTTAAACGTTTTCTAGAATATTATATTTGCTTATACAAACACAATTAAATAGCACTATAAAAGAATTAAAAAGAATCTAATAGCACTATAAAATAATTAAAAACAGAATTTCAGAAGAATACAATATTTGATAAGACTTTACAATACAATGTAGTCCGATGGTGTGGAGATTGACACGTTGGAGACAACTAATATCGAGAAGTCAAGAACACGAGAGATCCGCATCTTAACTCTTTACGAGTTTCAGACCGTTGAATTGAGGATTCAACGTTCAAAATCGGACATGTGGAAATGTTTTTAAAATAAATAATGTATCACGGACTTTAACATCAGCCACACGTACGTTACGTATCGAGAGATATGATACTAGACAATAGAGAGAAACAGTGGCCAATGGTTTGTTGTCTGATTAATTGTAAACTCTATTAACATACCACATGTTTCTCGGGTCTCTGTATTAGTATATCGTGTTTTTTTAGTATAACGTGTTATGAAAAGGGAAACCAACTTTCCTATTTGTTTTCAAAAAGAAACAAGTATTGCTTTTTTTGGTGACGAAGCCATAAAATTAAACAAGAATGGTAAAACGAATAAACTGAACTAGATAGTGACAAAAAATGTTTTATTTAGTTATTGACCTTATGGATAACAGATAATTTGTTGTATATACACGAAACTACCGAAATTAGAAACCCCATTTCTGTAGCAATATACACATAAAACGACTATTTTATCCCTGTTCTAAATTCATCTTGTTTTTCTTTCTTTCCTCGATTGATCTTTTTCTCTCCTATTTTTAATCTTTAGTGAAAACAAAATTTTTCTTCAAATGGTTCATTCTTCTTTTTAAATCTCAGTAATCATCATTTGCTTCATTTTTAAAATCAATTTTATGCAAACCTACTCCTCCTCCTCTATGTCATCGTCACCATCACCTCAATAACATTGATGTTTGAAGCGCCATGCATCCCAGTGAATCATAGATTCAAAGAAAGCCAAACCTCTAAACATGTTTTCTATGATAGGCTTGGGCATCCGGATCTTCGGATCGTGTTCGGGTCGGGTCGTGTTCGGGTCGGGTCTTGTCGGGTCCGGATCTTTCGGGTCCTAGCAATTTAGACCCATTCAGGTACCTATAATTTTCCGGGTCAGTTCCAGGTCGGGTTTTGTCGGTTCGGGTCTATAATTTCAATACACGTAAAATACTCCAAATTTTCGGGTATATTTCGGATCTGGGTCGGTTCGGATATTTAGGACCCGAAATACCCGAACTAGACCCGAAAACTCTAAAAATACCCGAAGAACCGTAAAAATACCCAAAAAATTATCCAAGAATCAGACCCGAAAACCCAAAACATACCCGAATTTTACCCAAATACCCGAATTATATTTTCTAAGAATCTAAAATTTTACCAGAAACCTACAATTATACCCGAAAATCCAAACCCGAAACTTTTAAAAAAATCTGAAATACCAAAAATATACCCAATCACCCAAATATAACTAGTATATACAATTATTTGCGGGTACTTCGGGTACCTGAACGGGTCTCGGGTAGGATCCGGACCCGAACTGAGACCCGCGGGTCCAAAGAAAAAGACCCAATAGGTACTTAGCATGGACCCAAACCCGGACACGAACCTGTATTTTTGGTTCGGTTCCGGTTCGGGTCTTCGGGTCCGGGTAAAATGCCCAGGCCTATTCTGAGATATCAATTCGAAACACAACTATAAATTTTTCTCTCAGTTTATGTATTTTCTAATTAAATTTCCGAAACTAAAAAATCAATGGGAGAACTAGGGATTGCAACAGAAATTACATAGATAACGATTAAGTTTGAACGATAACCTATTTTGCACCATCTAACAAATTATGTATCAGCTGGGCAGTAACTTTTGGACATTTAACCGCCCATTTTAAAAAGCGTCTAACATGTTTGATATCATATAACTAAACATGTATATGCTAAACATTAAATTATCATGTTAACCTGTTATGAAACATCTAACAAACTATGTCTCATATGAACACAACTATTTTGTACAAAGGAAGTTTAACACTAAGCTTTATCTCAAAAAGTAAAAGTTATATAAATTGTTAGTGGATAACTTGTTTATTATAAAGTTATTCTTTATCATATAACAAAAGCAATGTTCTAAATGTAATATTTTATTTAGCACGTAAAACATATGGTAGATGTAACTTATTAAATTAACCATCAAAAATATAGAAGCTAGACAAATAATGATTAAGGTAGCCTGATAATCCATTAACAAAGCATATATAGCTAACACAAGCTACTTAAACATCTTACCCATAAATTTTAAAAAACATCGACATGTTTTTTAAAAGCTAAAAAAACATGTATCAGCTAATAACAATATATGATGTAAAAATTAACAAATCATGTATCAAACCACATTTTTTGGTAACATTTACTGGCTGTTTTCAAATTACGACACCAAAATGGTCGGTAACATCCATGCGGCCATATGATTTTATCAACATGTGAATTGAAAAGATTTCTCATGTAGTGTCATGTACTCGCTTGAAACCCCTTCAAAATTGTGGTGGATATCAAACAAACTGACATAAAGACTATTGTAGATGAACTCGTCAAGAAGATAGTATTCGTTGAATTGTGGAAATAAATAGAGAAGAAGAATCCATTTGTTTTGTGTAAGGAATTAAGAGAGATGCAAAAGAGAGAATGAATAGTATTATTTTGGGAAGAGATAAAGGGATACGAGACAGAGAAAATGAAAGAAGAAGAGAGTTTGTACGAGAATGGCAGAGGCAAGGCAGATCACGGCATAGATAAAATTGGAGTTTAGAAATATCTAGGATAGTTCTCAAATTATGGTCACAAAGATGTATATACATCCTAATTTCTATGTGGATAATTTAAGCGGATACGCAAACACAAACATCTTATTGCACAAGAAAAAAAAGATGTTGAAAATGGTTTGAAGATTAATTTGTTCTGTATTTGGCTTATATATAATAGATCTCAATCGCATATACACAAAACCACTGGATTAAATACAGTTTTTAAGGTGCTCATTCCTCATAATTTCCCTAATTTATAACGTAAGAACATATTCATTGGTTGATAAAAAAAAAGAGAACATATCCATTGCAAAGTTCTACAAAAGCATCTCATAATTAAAAACCAAGAGTACCACAAAAGTATTTAAATAACTATCTCAAATTTTGATAAACTCATAAAAACTTTTTTTTAAAAGAATTTTACAATAGAAATGCCCTAAAGAGCTATTTTGTAACAAAAATGTATGATTACAAATTTGAAAGCCTATTTATACTAGTTTTTTCCTGTGTGCCACAAGTAGTCCAAAATACAAGTCTTAGTGCAATCTGATCGCGAGCATCCACAAAAAGTATATTGGTAGCATTTGCATCATATCGATTAAATTTGGAAAAACTGATAAATAATTACCACCATGATCATTAGTAAGTTAAGGTAAAACATATAACAAACTAAAAAGGATTGAGAAAAGTGAGCTCGCTGCTCGTTACAATCCCAGATTCCACCCCATTCTCCAATATGCGCCAGAAATGAGAATGAACAAGGTGAGTAACTTTTACAATATGAACTATGGATTAATCGATTTCTTACTAGAAACCGAATCATATAAAAATCATAGACATCTTTGACTTCACTTTCGGACTTTTCAAATGGCACAAATTTCTTGGCAATACATTTCAGAGAAAATGGGTGGCCTATAATTTAATTAATTACTCGCGTGTTTGAACTGAACACTCCTAGATTAGCATAATACATCTTCTTAATTCTCCAGCCGATGTTCTAGATGGCACCGAATCTCTTACGTAAAACCCCTGTTCGGGAATGCGCTAGGCGCTACTCGGACAGTCGGGTTGGGTTTAGCGCCTAAAAAAAATCGGAAATTAATCGAAAATTATGCGAGGCGAAATTTTTAGATTGTTTACTATGTTAAAAACATGTTAATCTTTAATTTTATATAACATTAATACATTTTCATGTTTAAGATTGTATAAATCACACAAATAGAATATATAAACTTAATATAGTATAGTTTTCATCAAAATTATGAATATAAATAATATTTGTAAAATTTTAGATCAAATAAATAAAAAAAATATCATAAAATAAAAATAAAATAAAAAAATAAAAAAATAAAAAAAAAGATTAGGCGACTGCCTAGGCGGTTAGACGGTCATTTAGGCGGTCTAGGCGGAGAAAATCGGATATCTGATTTTTTTAACCGATTTGGTATAAATCGGAGCGTAAGAGTCACGTGTATCATCTAATTGGCTGTCTAGGCGGCTGCCCAGCAGATTTTTAAAACAGGGTGTAAAACTAACTTGACGTAGACGCTTTGATGGTATCTGTCAAATCCAATATCTAACCAATAATAATCAAACTGAACATAAAATAGCTTAATTATTTTTTGTGTGCTAATAACGAAATGTTCGTGTATAATGCTCTATTTTTTTTTTGGGTTTTAACAAAATGAAAAGAAGAAAAGTCGCCTGATAAACGATAAAAAGAGAGTCCAAAAATTCAAAAATGTCTTTTTGACTATTCAGCTAATCACTCACCTCTTATGTTTCTATAAAAACGTTTTAAACTTCAAACTTACTTCAAACTTGTATGAATCTCCCAGTCAAACTCTGTCTGCCGAATTTCCCGGCAAAACCCCAACCAACCACAATTACAATATGACCTTCTTACCCTTACCCTTCCTCTTTCTCTTTCTCACCTCACTGCCCTTTTCTGTAATTTCGCAGCTCAACGAACGGTCAACACTTCTTACCCTGAAACGCGATCTCGGAGACCCACCGTCTCTCCGTCTATGGAACACCACATCTTCCCCGTGCGATTGGTCGGAGATCACCTGCGTCGCCGGAAACGTCACCGGAATAAGTTTCAAGAACCAGAACTTCACCGCGGTTCCGACCAACATATGCGATTTCCCAAACCTAGAAACTCTCGACTTGTCGTTTAATCTATTACCCGGCGATTTTCCGACCGTTCTTTACAACTGCACCAAGCTTCGCCATCTCGATCTCTCCCAGAACAACTTCAACGGCTCACTTCCCGCCGACATCGATCGTCTTTCACCAGAACTCGAGATTCTGGACCTCAGTGCTAACGGTTTCTCCGGCGATATTCCGAAGAAGATAGGTATGTTTTCTAAGCTCACGGTTTTGAATCTCTACATGAGCGAATACAACGGTACGGTTCCGTCGGAGATCGGGGACTTGTTGGAGCTCCAAGAGCTTCGTTTGGCGTACAACGATAAGTTTTTACCGGCGGAGATTCCGGCGGAGTTTGGGAAGTTGACGAAACTTAAGTTCTTGTGGTTCTCGGAGATGAATCTGATCGGAGAAATCCCAGCCGTTGTTTTCGAGAACATGATGGATCTTGAACACGTGGACTTGTCCGCTAACAACTTATCGGGTCGGATCCCGGAAGTGTTCTTCGGGATGAAGAACCTAACCGTTCTCTATCTCTTCGTAAATAACCTAACCGGGGGGATACCGAAATCTATTTCGGCTACCAACATTGTTGAACTTGATCTCTCCTATAACAATTTAACCGGTTCAATTCCGGAAGCAATCGGCAATCTAACGAAATTAGAGTTTCTAAACCTGTACGTAAACCAATTAACAGGCGTAATACCCCCGGGTATCGCAAAATTACCGGAATTGAAGGAGGTGAAACTCTATACCAACAAGTTAACCGGAGATATACCGGGTGATTTCGGTTTATACTCAAATCTAGAGCGGTTCGAAGTGTCGGAGAATCAGTTAACCGGGAAGCTTCCGGAGAATCTCTGCAAGGGAGGGAAGCTCCTCGGCGTGGTTGTATTCTCGAACAACCTCACCGGCGTCATCCCGGAGTCGCTCGGGAACTGTGGGTCCCTCTTATCTTTTCAGCTTTATAACAACCGATTCTCCGGTGAGTTTCCTTCCGGGATATGGACTGCTAAAGACATGTATAGTTTACAGATTAGTAACAACTTCTTCACCGGAAAGTTACCGGAGAAAGTCGCTTGGAACCTCTCTAGGATTGAGATAGATAACAACGAGTTCTCCGGTGTGATTCCTCGGACGATCAGTACCTGGTCATCCCTCGAAGTGTTCAGCGCTCGGAACAACCGGTTCTCCGGTGAGATCCCGACGGAGTTAACGTCTTTGTCAAGACTCATATCGATCTTTCTTGATTCGAATAATCTCTCCGGCGAGTTACCGGAGGAAATCATCTCATGGAAGTCGTTGGTAACGTTGAGTTTATCGAAGAACAAACTCTCCGGGAACATTCCTCGAGCTCTAGGGCTGTTGCCAGGCTTGGTCGATCTTGATCTGTCGGAGAACGAACTCGCCGGCGAAATCCCGCCGGAGGTCGGGAGTCTGAAGTTCACAACGCTTAACTTGTCGTCAAACATGCTCACCGGAGAAGTACCGGACCAGCTTGATAACCTAGCGTACGAGACAAGTTTCTTGAACAACACCAATCTCTGTGCAGACACACCGGTCGTTAAGTTACAAGATTGTCGGAAAGTGCTTCGTAGATCAAAGCAGCTGCCTGGGAAAATCATCGCAATGATTCTAGTCATCGCAGTTCTGCTCCTCGCCGTCACTCTGGTCGTCACGTTCTTTGTGGTTCGAGACTACACAAGGAAGCCAAGAGGAAGCAGAGGCTTAGAGACGTGGAAGCTAACTTCTTTCCACAGAGTAGACTTCGCGGAACACGACATTGTTTCGAATCTGATGGAACACAACGTGATAGGGAGTGGAGGATCAGGCAAAGTTTACAAGATACACATCGGATCCTCGGGTCAATACGTAGCGGTGAAGAGGATATGGGACAACAAGAAGCTTGACAAGAACCTCGAGAAAGAGTTCATCGCTGAAGTTGAGATTCTTGGAACGATCAGGCACGTGAATATAGTGAAACTACTGTGTTGTTTCTCCAGAGAGGATTCAAAGCTTCTGGTGTATGAGTACTTGGAGAAACGCAGCCTGGATCAATGGCTACATGGTAAGAAGAAAGGAGGTGATGCAGAGGCTAATAGCTTGAATTGGTCACAGAGGTTGAATATTGCGGTCGGTGCAGCGCAAGGACTTTGCTATATGCATCATGATTGTACTCCTGCGATCATACATAGAGATGTCAAGTCAAGCAACATATTGCTTGATTATGACTTCAATGCCAAGATTGCTGATTTTGGGTTGGCTAAACTGTTGGTTAAGCAAAACCAACAACCTCATACTATGTCAGCTGTTGCTGGATCCTTTGGTTACATTGCTCCAGGTAATAACACCCTTATAGTAGTTCATGCAGGTCTCATTGTTTGGTCTCTAACATCTTTAGTGTTGCAGAATACGCATATACCTCTAAGGTGGATGAAAAGATCGATGTGTATAGCTTCGGGGTAGTTTTGTTAGAGCTGGTGACCGGAAGAGAAGGTAACAACGGAGATGAACATACAAACTTGGCAGATTGGTCATGGAGACATTACCAATCTAAGAAACCGATCACCGAGGCTTTTGATGAGGACATCAATGATGCTTCTAACACGGAAGAGATGACAACTCTGTTCAAGCTAGGTCTGATGTGTACTAACACATTGCCTAGTCACAGACCTTCCATGAAGGAGGTCTTGTATGTTCTTCGCCAACAAGGACTTGAGGAGACAAAAAGAACTGCGACAGAGGCACATGAGGCACCTTTACTGGTTAGTTTGTCGGGTCGGAGGACAAGTAAAAGGGTAGAAGATGAAGCTTTAGGTTATGTATAATAAATAATCACAAATTTTGAGGTTGTTTTTAGGGGTTTTTACCGCATGTGTTGTGTGTAAACAAAGCAAAGTTTTAGGATAGTTAACTAAACTCTTTATGTTCAGAATAAATTAATGAAAATGATCTTTATAAACCTGGCATTAGGGTATTTTTGTCTGAATGTAATTTTTAAAAATGGTATTGCTTATGTATTTAAGTAATTTCTTAATATTCGACTAGTTTTTAATATCTGCCACAACTCCCACAAGTAGTCAAAATACAAGTCGTAAGGCGATCCGATCGCCAAACGCACAAAAAATAGTGGTAGCATTTCATCTAATCAATTTAGTTTTGTAAAAAATTAGCACTACGATAATTGGTAAATAGATTCTATTGAAATGAGCTCGTTACAATCTATCTCCAATCTGGAGTAGAAATGAGAAGGAACGAGGTTAGTAACTCTATGTATCAATAATCTTAGAGCAAATTTGTCAAAAGATCTTAAAAAGCTTTTTGACCAAAAAAATACATAAGGAGAAAAATGAGTAAAAGAGATTTCATTAAAATTTTAAAACCTTTATATATTTATTCTATAGATATATAAATAAATAAAGATAAAAAAAAAATTATTTTCAAAAACCTTTTTAATTCGATTTTTTGAATTTTTCGAACTTTTTTTCTTTGAAATTTTATTTTGAAATCTCAAAGCTAATTTTGAAACTATTTTTATAGTATTATCTTAAATCCTAATATAATTATTTTTTAAAATGCTAAACTTCACTCCCAATTTTATTTTTTCAAATCTAAACTTTAAATATATATAAGTTAATCTTAGAGATATAAGTGTCTTTTATCTATTTAATAAAATATTTTTGAATCACTTTGATCTTTATATGCTATATTTGTGATAAAAGTTTTTGTCGTTAACCTAAAGTATTTCTCAATAATCTATTTATTAGGTAGAACCGAATCATATATAAATCATACATCTTTGACCTCATTTTCTGACTTTTTATTTAATATTAGGAGGTTCAAGACTAAAATTTGTATTCCCTTCCAAATTTGATATCACACCATGTAATATTTCTTCCATTTCATAATGTATGTAATTTTAGAAAAAATTGTTTCAAAATATAAGTAATTTTCATATTTAATGCAATTTTTGTATATATTGAATATTGTGTGACCAATCAAATAATACATGTTTTATGATTGGTTAAAGTTATATATCCAATGTTACCTTTTCAAAAATAACAAGTTTTTTAATATTAGTAACAGTATTTTCGACTAAAACTACGTATATTTTGAAATAGAGAGAATATTAGTTTTGTTTTTGTTTAGTTAATTAAACTGGAAAGCTCTGTCAAAAAGGCTATAATACTTTCCAGTTGAAGTAATGACCAAGTCGATGGAATAAGTTTGTTTGCAATAGATGTCAGAGAAATGGGTGGGCTATAATCAATCGGATTGAGTTATATTATACAAAATATTATTGACAAATTTAAGATTTTTACATGATCGAATTGTTTTTATTATGTGTATATTTTTAATTGTTTATATAATCATTTATATGTTGGACTGATATATTTGGATATTTTCTTTTACTAACTTATCAGTAAATAAAATTTATATACTTTTGATTTTGAAGTTACACTAATTTTCAAAATATCATATTTTTGCTTTTTTTTACAACATAAAATGAAAAATTAAAATATTAAAAAACAATTAAAATTGGATTAAGCTTATAATTTGAAGTATAATTTGATTATGGTCACATTAAGATAATATAAAATTTTACAGCTCGACTTTTATTTTACTTAAGACCCAAATATAGAAAGATGATGATATTATTTGTTTATAATCAATACTTTGTATAGAATGAAAGTTAAGTTAACATGATATAAAATTATTCTTGGGTTCACCCCCTTCGGTGAACCTCTAAGTTCACCAACCAATAGGATTCTGTTATTTCATATTCGATATTTTCTAAAAAAAGAAACAAAATAATGTCAAATTATATTATGTTTTTTAAATAAAAACGTAAAAAATGAATAAATAAAAATAGTAGTAGTTACATAATTTTTTTTTTAAAAAAATTTATATCTTTAACGTCGTGAGCAAAACACAAAACCCTAAATCTTAAACCCTAAACCCTTGGGTAAACCCTAAACCCATGGATAAATCCTAAATTCTAAATAAAAAAACACTAAACAATAAAGCAATAAACCCTAAAGTCTAAATCATAAACCCTAAACCCGTGAGTGTTTTAGTGTTTAATGTTTTTATTTAGAGTTTAGGATTTATCCAAAGGTTTAAGGTTTACCCAAGGGTTTAGGGTTTAGAATTTAGGGTTTAGGATTTGGTGTTTTTCCGACGACTTTAAAAATATTTTTTTTTAAAAGTATTTTTTCTGTAACTACTACTATTTTTATTTATTTTTTTTTTACGTTTTTATTTTAAAAACATAATATACCTTGACAATATTTTGTTTCTTTCTTAAAAAATATCGAATATGAAATAACAAGATCTTATTGGTTGGTGAACTTAGAGGTTCACCCTAGGGGGTGAACCCAAGAATAAGTATCATTAATTGCTACGAAATGTCATTATTAATGTTTTTCTAGAATACAAAACACAATTAGGCAAGTGCCACAACTTTTTCTTAATCTTCAATATAAATGTTTCATAATTTAAATTCTAAAAAATTATGTTGCAAGAAAAAATATTAGATATATAAATGAGACAATTGGTATAATATACCCAGCGAAGATCCAAATTGACAAAATACCCATAGCTATGGATAACCCAAAAGAGAGTAACTTTTTGACACTGCGCAGACGAAAATGCCCTCTTGCTTTATCAAAAACATATAACTCTAGATTTAGCGGGTACACATTATGTTAACTGAACACTAAGAGATATTTATCAATTTTTCACACGATCTCTGAATTTCTCAATCACTACCAATTCTGTTTTTTCATCTAATCCTCCGACGAACTCTTCTCAGTTCTTACTATCATATTTATCGGTTTGTTAATATAATAAATAAATTACTTAATTGTTATCTGTTAAAGATCATATCAGTTGGATAAATTATCGATTCTTTAAGAAATATATAACAATTTGACGACCTGTTACCACTAAGAAA
This sequence comes from Brassica oleracea var. oleracea, assembly GCF_000695525.1. Classification (NCBI taxonomy): domain Eukaryota; kingdom Viridiplantae; phylum Streptophyta; class Magnoliopsida; order Brassicales; family Brassicaceae; genus Brassica; species Brassica oleracea. The sequence continues at coordinate 36,698,259 of NC_027754.1, read as the reverse complement.
ATATTTATCAATATTAAAAGAATCAATTACTTAATAATGAATATTTATTATTTGACATCAAATAATGTATCAGCTAAATATTTACATATCAGGTAACAATCTACATACCAACTAACATATCAGCTAATAATTCTCGTATCATCTAACAATCTATGTATCAAACAAATTGTATCGACTAACAAATCATATATCGGTTAATGAAACTAGTAACAGCTAATCAATTATCTATCAAATATCCCCAAAAAACTAACACTCCATATATCGATTAAGAATCCATTAAAATATAAATTAGAGCAGGTAAGTAATGAAATACCTACTAACGTATATGTTATCTAAAGAAAAGAATGTAGATTTCAAGCTTTCTTCTTCCCGAGATCTTGTGATTCCTTTTCTCCATGAATCCGCAACAGAGATAACAGATTCTTCGATGAGATGACGAACACGTCAACGTCAGCAAGTCACTCAACTACCCGAGGAAAATGCCAGGACACAGAATTATTATTGGGATTGAAAGCTTATAAAAGTTGATTGTAATTCGAAATTGGAAACAGTAGAATTGGTGGTGAGATTATAAGATTAGCATTATGAGTGTCAATGGAATCAGAGTAAAAAAATAGAGATTTGTGATTTAATTTAAACTTGCATAAAGAAGAGATACAAGAGATAAAGAGATTTGAACATACAGAAGAGAGAAGAGACTAGAGAGAGATCTAGAGACACAAAGGTATTATGGTCATGACAAAATTTTTTAAAAAACAAGGGTATATGGCAAGTTATGTGAGTCTTTGGGTGTATCGACACCAATTTCTCTATATAAATTTGTTTGGTAATAACAAAACAACTTAATTTCTATATTACTCTTTATATATATTTTTGTAGGTGAGGAAGACCTGAGAACCGAGCAATATTCTTTTTTTATTAACAAACCAATTTTGAATAGACATGTCTCTTTGCTATTAATAAAAAAAATCAACCAAAAAATTCATTACTTTCTGATATATAGCAAAAACATGTATTAGTTAGACCATAATATATAGCAAACTTTGATTTAAATTATTGTCCAAGTAATACAGACTAAGAGTATATGTTACACTTTTAAAAAAAAAATATTATGTTAAATCATAATATAAATCAATCTTGAGGCATTTTAAGAAAGTCTCATTAAATGAGATTGCTGAATATTGAATTTATCATATCATATGCATTTATGTTTGAGTTAATATAAGCTTTCCTAGCAATTAAATTTTGGACTTACTAATTTTTCAATTGATTCGTATGTGCCACGTATAAGCCAAATTATGTACATCATAATTAATTGACACCTAATTAAAACTTTTTTTTAATTAATAGAAACTTAGAGTTATAATTTTTAAATGTTTTTCTATTAACTCGTGAATAGTGCTCGTGTATTTGAACTGAACACCCCCTCCTAGATTAGCATATTAATACTACACCTTCCTAACTCTCGGCCGATGTTCTAGATGGCACCGAATCTCATTTGTAAAACTAACTTTGTACTTAACGTACACGCTTTGAGGGTATCAGCCAAATCGAATATCTATCCAATAATAATCAAACTAAACACACATAAAAGTGGTTAATCGATATTTGATTATAAAATATCTTGATTTATTTTTGTGTGTGTTAATATCGAAATGTTTGTGTATCATGTCTCTTTTTCATTTGAGAAGATGAGAAGAAAAGGACAAACTCCCCAAGATCAAGAAACCGTACCACCATGTACCCAATATTTTTGTTACGTTGATGCCTGTTGGAAGGATGATAAGGAGGTTGCAGGAGTTGGTTGGTCCTTACACAGTATACAAAGCAATCAACTATTAAAAGGCTCCTCATCTATAAGCCCGACAAATACTCCGAGAGAAGCAGAAACGGAGGCGTTACGCATGGCTGTACGACAAATGCGAGCACTTGCCTTCACAAATGTTCAGTTTAGAAGTGATTGTAAATCACTTATGGATGAGTTGGCTCAGTACTGTAGGGGCTGGATTCGACCATCCCCCAAGGCCCGAAGAATAGACGGCCCGGCCCGTATAAGGTACAACAATAGCTCGGCTCGTCGGCTCGAAGCGCCGACTCCTCGGCGCGACACAAGAGTACTTTTAGTCGATCATAAGCCGAATAAACGCGAGCGGTTTAGCGATCTCACAGCCTCTCGAAGGAGCATGGACTCCTCGGCCCAACGAATTAAAAGTCCACAAAGATGATGCGAGTTAGGTCACGGGAGGGCATTAGGTCAGCTATATAAGAAGAGAAAGGGTGCAACGTAAGGAGGATCCGAAATCACTCATACATACTTGGCGGCTAGATTAGGGTTTTGACCTTGGTTATCTCGCTTTGTTGTATCTCTCCGGTAAAGCTCTTTGAGGTCCGGTTCTTTTCCTTTTTACGCATTCCCTTTCCTTATAAAACCGACGAAACGCTTTTCCGACCATCAATAAGACGTCTTTGCTTAACCCACATCTAAAAACCGAACGTTCTCTCGTTCAGTACCGTTTTCCGTTCGAACAGTTGGCGCCCACCGTGGGGCCTCTAGCAAAGCAACGTCGATAAGATGGTGACGAGTAACGACGGCTCTTCTTCTGGAGAAGAGCGTGAAGCCCCTGTTGCGACGCCGGCGTCCTTTCCTGTGACTCCGACGCCACTACCACCCGCTTCCATAGAAGCTATCATGGCACGCCTTGCACAGCAAGACGCAGCCCAGAAGGCAGCTACCGACCAAATCGCGGCGCTCGCAAAGATCTTAGCCCCTCTCGCTGCGAACGTGGAAGCCTCGACGGCGCAGTACCGGCGCGCGCTGAAGACCAAGACGTCAACGACGATGACATGGCTCAAACCCCTGGGGATCTCGACGCGCAAACCATAAACGATCGCGTTAAAACAATCTTGTAGATGCTATGATACAGGACATTGTAGATGCTTCAAAAGCAAATGCATTTACCTTTACTTATGTACCTAGAAGTAGTGTGATGTTGGTAGATGAACTAGCAAAAAAAGCTAGATGTAATAAACAGAACTATGTAATCACTTGGTTTTAATATAAATATATAAATAAGTTAGAAAAAAGAAAGAATACAACAAAAAGAAAAGAAAAGTCGCCTAAATAACGATTTAAAAAAAAAGAGATTCGAAAATTCAAATAACTTTTCTGACTATTCAGCTAATCATTCACCTCTTATTTTATTTTTATTTATTTGTTTTTATCAAACTGACCTCTTATCTTATCTATAAAAAATCGTTAAAAACTTCACCTTACTTCAAACTTGTATCAATCGAATTTCCCGGCAAAACCCAATCAATCACAATTACAATATGACCCTCTTACCCTTCGTATTTCTCTTACTCACCTCACTACCCTTTTCTGTAATTTCGCAGCTGGACGAACGGTCAACACTCCTTAACCTGAAACGCAGTCTCGGAGACCCACCGTCTCTCCGCCTATGGAACGACACATCTTCCCCGTGCGACTGGTCGGAGATTACCTGCGTCGCCGGAAACGTCACCGGAATAAGTATCAAGAACCAGTTCACCACCGCGGTTCCGACCAATATATGCGATTTCCCAAACCTGAAAACTCTCGACTTGTCGTCTAATCGATTCTCCGGAGACTTTCCGACCGTTCTCTACAACTGCACCAAGCTTCGCCATCTCGATCTCTCCCAGAACTACTTCAACGGCACTCTTCCCGCCGACATCAACCGTCTCTCACCAGAACTCGAGTTTCTCGACCTCGGTGCCAACGCCTTCTCCGGCGATATTCCGAAGAAGATAGGTATGTTCACTACAAGAAATTGTGTATTTAGCCACGAAAAATATGGTGGCTATCGACTAATTTTCGTGGCTATTTAACACTTAGCCACAAATCGCCACAGAAAAAATTCGTTGACTATGAGCTTGTGGCAATCGAATAAGTGTTGCTATTTGTTGCTCTACTTCTACGACTTAGCCACAAACGATTTTTGTAGCTACTAGCTACAAATAGCGCTAACTCAAGTTTGTTGCTCTTTTCGCTACAAAAAGCCATATTCTAAACCGTAGAAAATTTTCTACAATCAGCCACAAAACTAAATTGTTGCCATTATTATAAAATTTAATTAAAATGCATTTTTTCTATAATCAAATTAATTAATTAATTAATAACAATTACAATAAATACTAAAACCAAATCAATTATTTTATTTTCTTTTATTTCCAATAATATTTTCAATATGGTTTACAAATTAAAACTGGTTCATAAATAATAAACTGGTTTTGAAAACCTAATAAAAACCTAAATCTAAACTGGTGCACGGTATCTCTTTGCTCCTGGTCTCTTGGCTATATCAAACTTGACCGGAGGTTCGATTTGCCTACGTACCACTCATCCTTATACCCAAACTTAAATCTCCTTCGAGACTTGTTACTTCCTCGTCACTGATATCAATCAATTATGTCTCTTCTTTGCTACTTGCATTGCGACTTCAGGAACAAGTATGGCTCCTCCTAAGATCGCCCTATATTAGTGTTGTAAATCAAAATAATCAAGCTAATCGGTAGCCTAAAGGTACTTATGTGCAGAATGAGTTAGGAGAATATACCTACCTATAGCATTACTTCGTGTTTGGCCATCTTCTCTACCATCATATCATTGCCAAAGTACCAAGCTTTAGAGTTAATAAGCAGAAAAGGGATAATCAAGTAATCAGTTACTAGTTATTGCATATTTTGATTTTTTGATCTTACCAAATGCAGTGACATTATAAGTATTAAACACAGGGATGCCACCGCAATCTCCAGCATCATTTGAATTTCCTTAGAGCCAGAGAACTGTACAAGTGACCCCTGCTACTTGGATTCGTATATCATGTCCTTGCACGAAGATAGAAACAAAGAGTTTGGTAAGTATGTGAGAACAAATAGAAAACAAAGACAGTCTGGAACACACATACTGCTTAGACAGCTTCTTCAAAGTTTTCTCCTTGATATCAAGCAGTACACAAAACTTCGTCGTTTGCAGAAACCTATGACAATGGAAACACAAAGTGAGTAAAGGATTCATCTTTTTATCTAATCACTCGTCAAATCACAAATCAAGTACCATTCAGAATGAAATAAAAGCAAGGGTTTCAGGTTCTCTTGTTGCGCTAAGAACCAAACAAGATTTTCATTTAAACCTCAATTTCACTAATCTAAATGTGAGATAGAAACAAAACTCACAGAGACAGAACCTAACCCAAGAAGCGCATAAATTACAATCGGATCGTGAGCTATGGAACTGAGGCATGAAAGAAGCGATTTTAAGATTGACGCCTAGGAGATTCATCTGCAATCCAAATCAAATTTGAGTCGAAGGCAAGAAACAAAAGGGTGAATCAGTTCAGAAGAGTGAATGAAAGAGAGAGACAGCTAACCTTAAACACGAATTAGGAAGCAACAGCTATATTAGAAGGTTGAAGAGAGAAGATTGAGAAAAGATACAGAGGAGGCTGAAGAAACAAAGGGAGAATTGAAGATAAGTAAAAAAGATTTTTTGTATTTCTATACTTAAATAAATTTTGTGGTTTCGTTTCAAACAGAAAATAATTTGTTTGCCCCGGAAATGCTTTAGCCGGGAAAATGAGAAAAAGGCAAAGCGGGAATGGAAATTTTTGTGTTAAATTTCTGAATTATTATATAGCCACAACATAATATGCAGTTATTTGTAGCTATATTGAATTTGATATATTATCATTTTAATCAATACTAAATTAAATTATTACTATAAAGGTTAAGATATAATACTCTAGCTAAACATTGCTTACTCTAAACCTCGACAAATTAATCTATGAAAAGTGAATAAGATATAATACTGTCATTGTAATTCTACACTTATCGAAGTATAAGTAAGAGGGATATCTCTGCTGAAAACACAAATTATAAGTGTTGTACTCAAATAAACATATACTCTAAATACATACATTGCTCATGTCATACAGGTGAGTGACCAATAGAAACTAGTATTCTTTTATCTTTTTTGACGCTCCTAATTTCTTTTATATGCATTTAAAAGATTATATAGATATTGTATTTAGTTTTATTTTAATTGTAAAACATCTTAAGTATTATTTGTAAAGCCATTTTATGTTTTTAATTCAATTTTTCTAATTTTTTTTGTAATTCGATTTTTAATGTGTAAAATTTAATTAAGAGTCAAAAGTACTCATAAATGATTTTATATTAAGTTATAAAACTAGACTTATGATATAAAATTATTATATATCCTTTTAAGAATTTTGAAGTATTGGATTATAGATAAAGATTACTTATAAGTTAAGTTTACGGTTCAAAGTTTGAATATAAAATAGTTATATTTGAAATTTTGTAAAATTTATTATTAATGTTTAGTTCTTTTTTCTTTATTACTTGCTGTTTATCTTTAATTTATCACCAAAAATTAAAATTTTAGGGTTTAAAGTATGTTTAGGGTTTCAATTTTCTACAATAGCCACAAATCATGTTGTGTCTTTTTATTTTCCACAATTGTTATCGTAGCTAATAGTAGATATCGATTTCTACAAAACAAATTGTGGCTAATCACGGTTTTTTAAATTCAATTAGCTACAAAGTGTAATTTGTGGCTATTTAGCCACAAAAATCTACGTAATAGCTACTGATTTTGGTTTGCTGTTATTTTGTGGCTATTTGTAGCTTTAAATCTTCGGCCACAATTTTTTTGTAGCTAATTTGTGGCTATATACAGATTTTCTTGTAGTGTGTTTTCTAAGCTCACGGTTTTGAATCTCTACATGAGCGAGTACAACGGTACGTTTCCGTCGGAGATAGGAAACTTATCGGAGCTCCGAGAGCTTCGTTTGGAGTACAACGATAATTTTTTGCCGGCGGAGATCCCGGCGGAGTTTGGGAAGTTGACGAAACTCAAGTTCTTGTGGTTCTCGGAGATGAATTTGTTCGGAGAAATCCCAGCCGTTGTTTTTGAGAAAATGACGGATCTCAAACACGTGGACCTGTCAGGTAACAACTTATCGGGTCGGATCCCAGACGTCTTATTCGGGTTGAAGAACCTAACCATCCTCTATCTCTGCGTAAATAACCTAACCGGCGTAATACCGGCGACTATCGCAAGATTACCGGGACTGAAGGAGCTGAAACTTTATACCAATAAGTTAACCGGTGAGATACCGGCGGATTTCGGTTTGTACTCAAATCTAGAGCGATTCGAAGTGTCGGAGAATCAGTTAACCGGGAATCTACCGGAGAATCTCTGCAAGGGAGGGAAACTTCTTGGCGTGGTTGTCTTCTCGAACAATCTCACAGGCGAAATCCCAGAGTCGCTCGGGAACTGTGGGTCACTCCGCTCGGTTCAGCTACAGAACAACGGCTTCTCCGGTGAGTTTCCTTCCGGGATATGGACTGCTAAAGAGATGCATAGTCTCCAAGTGAGTAACAACTTCTTCACCGGGAAATTACCGGAGAAACTTGCTCGCAAGCTTTCAAGGATTGATATCGATAACAATGAGTTTTCCGGTGAGATTCCTCGGACAATTAATACTTGGTCTTCCCTTGAGGAGTTCAAGGCTCGAAACAATAGATTCTCCGGTGAGATCCCGACGGAGTTAACGTCTCTGTCAAGACTGTCATCAATCTTCCTCGACTCGAATAATCTCTCCGGCGAGTTACCAGATGAAATCATCTCATGGAAGTCGTTGTCAACGTTAAGTCTATCACAGAACAAACTTTCCGGGAAGATTCCTAGAGCTCTAGGGTTGTTGCCAGGCTTGTCCGTTCTTGATCTATCGGAGAATCAATTCTCCGGAAAAATCCCACCGGAGATAGGGAATCGAAAGTTCATAACACTTGATTTGTCATCAAACATGCTCACCGGAGAAGTACCAGACCAACTTAATAAACTTAAGTACTTGACAAGTTTCTGGAACAACACCAATCTCTGTGCAGACAAGCCAGTTGTTAACTTACCGGATTGTCAGAAAATGCTTCGGAGATCAAAACAGTTGCCTGGGAAACTCCTTGCAATAGTCATTGCTGTTCTGCTCCTCGCCTTCACTTTTATTGTCACGTTCTTTGTGGTTCGGGACTGCACAAGGAAACCAAGAAGAGAGAGAGGCTTAGAGACGTGGAAGCTAACTTCTTTCCACAGAGTAGACTTCGCGGAACACGACATTGTTTCGAATCTGATGGAACACAACGTGATAGGGAGTGGAGGATCAGGCAAAGTTTACAAGATACACATCGGATCCTCGGGTCAATACGTAGCGGTGAAGAGGATATGGGACAACAAGAAGCTTGACAAGAACCTCGAGAAAGAGTTCATCGCTGAAGTTGAGATTCTTGGAACGATCAGGCACGTGAATATAGTGAAACTACTGTGTTGTTTCTCCAGAGAGGATTCAAAGCTTCTGGTGTATGAGTACTTGGAGAAACGCAGCTTGGATCAATGGCTACATGGTAAGAAGAAAGGAGGTGATGTAGAGGCTAATAGCTTGAATTGGGCACAGAGGTTGAATATTGCGGTCGGTGCAGCGCAAGGACTTTGCTATATGCATCATGATTGTACTCCTGCGATCATACATAGGGATGTCAAGTCAAGCAACATCTTGCTTGATTATGAATTCAACGCCAAGATTGCTGATTTCGGGTTGGCTAAATTGTTGGTTAAGCAAAACCAACAACCTCATACTATGTCAGCTGTTGCTGGATCCTTCGGTTACATTGCTCCAGGTAATAGTAACACCCTTATAATAGTTCATGCAGGTGTCATGTTTGGTCTCTAACATCTTTAGTGTTGCAGAATATGCATATACCTCAAAGGTGAATGAAAAGATCGATGTGTATAGCTTCGGGGTAGTTTTGTTAGAGCTGGTAACTGGAAAAGAAGGTAACAACGGAGATGAACATACAAACTTGGCAGATTGGTCATGGAAGCATTACCAATCTAAGAAACCGATCTCAGAAGCTTTTGATGAGGACATTAAAGATGCTTCTAACACGGAGGAGATGACAACTGTGTTCAAGCTAGGTCTGATGTGTACTAACACATTGCCTAGTCACAGACCTTCCATGAAGGAGGTCTTGTATGTTCTTCGCCAACAAGGGCTTGGGGGGGCTCAAAAGACTGCAGCAGAGGCACCTGAGGCACCTCTACTGGTTAGTTTGTCCGGTCGGAGGACAAGTAAAAGGGTAGAAGATGAAGCTTTAGGTTTTGTATAATAATAAATAATCAAATTTTGAGGTTGTTTTGAGGGTTTTTAACGCATGTGTTGTGTGTAAACAAAGCAAAGTTTAAGGCTAATTAACTAGATAAGTTTTTATGTTCAGAATAAATGAATGAAAGTAGTCTTTATAAATTTGGTATTCCTTGTTATTTCTCTTATTTTGAATCAAGGCAAGATGCATAGTTTTATTCATTACGTCCATATAAGTTCAGTTTTGCATTTAGATATTGAACACACCGTATTGATTAATTGAACCCTACAAAGGTAAAAACTAAAGACAAAAACGATTCTGACCAGGTCTTCCAAAGTAGAAAATAGGCTCTGACATATACGTTTCCTGGTTAAGCTTTGTAGAATAACAATCATACTTATCAGAGTACTCGGATAAATACGGGGGATACTTGACCTGCATGGAATAGTCTTTGATCCTAACGTTGGTGTGGAAACTTCGGCAAAGAGGTAAGATGGCCATCTTCCACTTCCCATTGTAGTTTTTGTATGTCGCTTCTTCCTCACGTTAGTCGTTATAGGGCTATACACTTCTCCACCCCACTACCCTATCACGTCGTCTCCGCAAGTCAACCACCATTATATAAAACATGATGTGGAAATAATTTTTAAAATAGCTAATGTATCACGGACTTTCACTTCAGTCACGACTCACACGTACGTTGCGTATCGAGATATGATGTTACCAATATAGAGGGAAACAATGGCCAGTGGAGAATTGTGTTATCAAAAGAAACCAAAACTTTTTCTTATCTATTTTAGTGTGTAGTTTGATCAAAAAGGAAAAAAATTAGTGTATAGTCAAAACAAATATTACTTTTTAATTATGTCAACTAGATTTTGATTCAGGCTTGTAAAATGCGAAATTAGTTTTAATAAACATTTAGTTTTGTTTAGTTTAGACAATATATTTATATATGCAAATTTTGAGATATATATTATATAACTTACTAATTGAAACCAGTTTTGAATGTAAACAATATTTTTAATTTTTTTTTTTTGCTTTTATATTTTACTTTTTATGAAAATATCTATGCAAAAGTAAAAAATTCACATTTATAATTTTATTTTGGTATAGATGATTTTTGATAATTTTTATAAATTTATGCTTATAAGGATAATTATATTTATATAATTTTCAATATTTATATACTGTAATATTTTATTTTATATTTTGTAGTTTAAATAAAATGTAATTTCATATTTGTGAAAATGAAGTAGACAATCTCATTAATTTAATATGTCTCTTAACGGCAAACATATTTTGTCAGTTTTAGTGGAACAAACAACCCACAAAAATTATAGTTATAATTAATTTTGGAATTTTCTATTTTAACAGCTATTTTATTTTTAGTTATTTATTTGTTTTTCAACTAAACTGTAAATTAAAAAACTATTAAAAAGTGAACCCTATTACTTTTAGAATGTTTGGAAATATATTTTGTTAGTGTGTTATTTGAAAATGTTTGGTTAGTATAATATAATTTTCAAATTATTATTATTGAAATTCTGATAAAATTAAAGATATAAAATAGTTTTTTTTTGGTAATTATAAATTTGGTTAACTGTAAGCTATATATTATAAATCGGTAATATTTATATATATATTAAAATACTAATAGATATATAAGATTTTGTACGTCGGTTAAATAATCAAAATGAATTGGTATGCCTTCGCATATTGATTAGAAGTATAGATTGATCGTATTTTCATTTTTATGCTTTAATATAATTGGTTAATTGAATGTTATATGATTAATTTATTTATTCTTTTATACTAATGTTATGTTGTCTTATAAATAAAAAACTTGTTACATATCACATACTATTTTAGTTAATCCTTATAAGATAATAAATAAATTCTTAAATTGTCAACCTTAAGTATAATATTGTGAGATATGACCATTTATAGGGGGATGTTAGGTTTAACTATATATAGTCGTTCTCAATGAACATAATCATTGGAGTAAGGGGAGTCTGAGACCATGGTCTTTAGAGGGATTTTCGGGCGTGGATTCTGCAAAAAAGAGAAAAACCGGTAAAAAAAACTACAACGTAAAAATCGATTTTTTTGAGGTTTTTGTGATTTCTGCGGACTCTACTGATACGTGGCGGTCCGCAATTGATTTTTTTTTATATAAAAAGATAAAAAAAATTAAAAATCTGAAACCCCAAGTGGGGTTCCAGCTATGCACATGCTCTCAGTTTGTTTTTGGGGTCCTTCCTCCTAATTTCCCAAATTTATAACATAAGGAGCTATTCTATAAATAAAAAAAGTGTAATGATTTACAAAATACGAAAGCGATTTCTACTAGTTGTCCATGTGTGCCAGACAGTCAAAATACAAGTCGTGATGCGATCTGATCGCCAAACCCACAATTTCTGACTATTCAGCTAATCAGTCACCTCTTCTTTTTTTGTGCACAAAAACTCACCTCTTATCTTATCTATAAAAAATCGTTGAAAATTGCAACTAACTTCAAACTTGTATGAATCTCCCAAGTCAAACTCTCTCTTTGCCGAAATTCCCGGCAAAACCCCAATCAGTCACAATTACAATATGACCCTCTTACCCTTACCCTTCCTCTTTCTCTTTCTCACTTCACTGCCCTTTTCTGTAATTTCGCAGCTCGACGAACGGTCAACACTCCTCACCCTGAAACGCGGTCTCGGAGACCCACCGTCTCTCCGCCTATGGAACACCACATCTACCCCTTGCGACTGGTCGGAGATTACCTGCGTGTCCGGAAACGTCACCGGGATAAGTCTCAAGAACAAGATCATCACCGCAACGGTTCCGACCAATATATGCGATTTCCCAAACCTGGAAACTCTCGACTTGTCGTCTAATCGATTCTCCGGAGACTTTCCTACCGTTCTCTACAACTGCACCAAGCTTCGCCATCTCGATCTCTCCCAGAACTACTTCAACGGCTCACTTCCCGCCGACATCGACCGTCTCTCGCCACAACTCGAGCTTCTCCACCTCGGTGCTAACGCCTTCTCCGGAGATATCCCGACGGAGTTCACGTCTCTTTCGAAACTCAAATCAATCTTTCTCGATTCGAACAATCTCTCCGGCGAGTTGCCGGAGGAAATCATCTCATGGAAGTCGTTGGTGACGTTGAGTCTGTCAAAAAACAAACTTTCCGGGAAGATTCCTAGAGCTCTAGGGCTGTTGCCACGCTTGGTCGATCTTGATCTGTCGGAGAACAAACTCTCAGGCGAAATCCCACCGGAGATCGGGAACCTGAAGTTCAAAACGCTTAACTTTTCGTCAAACATGCTCACCGGAGAAGTACCGGACAAACTGGATAACCTTGCATACGAGACAAGTTTCTTGAACAACACCAATCTCTGCGCAGACAAACCCGTTGTTAAGTTACAGGATTGTCGGAAAGTGCTCCGGAGATCAAAACGGTTGCCTGGGACAATCTTCGTCGTGATTGTAGTCATCGGTGCTCTTATCCTCGCCGTCACTCTGGTTCTCACGTTCGTTGTGGTTTGGAACTACATAAGGAAACCAAGAACAAGCAGAGCTGATATTTTTAATAAAGATTGTTTAAAATCATTTATGTATAATATTTGTATTAAATATAATGGTAGATAAAAAACCCGTACGATAGTCACACGGAAATTTATTTTATAAAAATAAATTTTCACATATTGCAATAGAAAACTTTATAAATGTGTCAAAAAAATATTCAACCTATATTTGGTCCTAAAAATATATTCATAATTAATATATATTAATTTCCGTTTGTATCGTTTCCAAAAGGTGTGAACAAAATAGTTGTTCAAACAAAATTCCATCATCTTTCAATTTTTATTTTTTTTTATAATATGTCAATATATAAAAATCTATTTATATTATTTAAATATGTCTTTATCAATGATTCTAAAGCATATTTCAATTTATTTGATCAAAAATCAAAGATACACCCATATACACAGATTAATTTTATCTGAAATATAATTTAAACTTAAAAATATTAAATTTTTGAAAGGATACACTTTTACAACATCTTTATCTAATCTATTATAACAAGAGTACAATTAAAACATGACACTGAATTTTTCTAAATAATTACTGTATAATGCCACTGATCAAAACACGGTAATTTAACCTTTTAACTAATTCTTTAATTTAATTTGTTGCCAAAAAAATAAGCTAATTCTTTAATCTTCTTCGCTCTCTACAGTGATGAAACTTTCTCTTAGTTATAACCTAATTAGCGGTGGTTTGTTAATTCGAGTTCACCTCTTTTTTGATATTTTGATTTTACTGAATCCAATTGTAGTTTTCTAATTGATGGTTTTGTATTGAAGGGATTAATGCCCAGTTTTATACTTTTGTTTTTATCATGAGATAGATTGCTTCTGTAATTTTGAGTTGACATAATAATCAAACGCAATCCTTTAGGAGCTACGATGGTTTTTCTCTCCACATTGTTGCATTTGATGACTTTGAACCAGTGTTAAAAACGTTGCATTTGATGATTCTGAAAATGACCATTGCAGCGTTTCTTCAACATGTAAATTTTGATAGTTTCAACAATGACCTTTTTTCAAAATGTTGTATGTGATTGTTCTGACGATGACCCGTACTTCAAACTGTTATTTTGATTGCTATGATGATGACCATTTACTCAAAAATATTATCTTTAATGGCTCTGACCATGACTCTTACTTCAAAATGTTGTCTTTTGTTGATTCCAAAACGTTATAGTTCAAATTATTTGTTTTGCCAAGCTCTGTTTCTTTGTGGTCTTATAGATCCCATTTTGAAGGAAAGCTAATTATATTCATGTTTGATTTTGTTTACCAGTTCTAGATATTATCTCAAGAGTTTGGAGATAGTGGAGAAAATAACAAAAACAGATGGTGTCAAATAGTAAACAGTGTTCTTTTTCACCTATAGGCAAATCATAAAACAATCAAGTATTGAAAGGTGAGAACAACTTTTACTTATTTGTTAGTCTCTAATGTTTTTTTTTTCTGGTTAAGGATGTACAACGATGAAGCTGATCCTTTAATTGTTAGTATTAAGAATGTTGAATTATGAACTTTCTGGGCATTGACATTGTTTGTTGGATTGCTTACTGTATGTTTCTAGATGGTTCTAAATCCTTGATGTTTTTAAACGTTTCTCTCTGCATTTTTTGTATCAGTAACCTGTTGAGATAAGTATATAGAGGTGATTTTTCTTTTTGATTCTTATGTGAGTTTAACAGGCTCAAGACAAAAAGATCAAGCAAAATTTCACGTTAAAGCATTCTAATTGTATTGCACAACGAATGTTACAGATACATGCACTATGGTTTGGAATGTTATAGAAATACTTTATTGCATAACAATTACACGAAATTATTAAAACCGAAAATAATACCCGTGCGGACGCACAGGTCAAAGTCTAGTTACTCTTAAAGGAAGCATCTGTTCAACAGAAAAAAATCCTTAAATAAACAAATGCATATTTTGCATGTAAAATAAAATAAAATAAAATTTGATTAAACAGAGATAAAATTGAGAATTACAAAAACAAATACTCATAGGGGATGATTAGTAAGGGCTATAGCTTTATAATTTTTGCTGTAGAATTTAATCTGTAGATTTATTTGTTGTATCTTTCATTGCTGTAGCTTTCTAAAGCACTAATTTTTTACTGTGAGTTTTTAAAAAATACATTGCAACTAAAAGAATTTAACCAATTGGTAAAGGCACATACATTGAATTTTTATGCATGTTTTAAGTTATTATCGTGAACTCATTTTATTTTAAAAATATTTTCCACTTTGTATAATTTATATTTTAAATAAAATTTTACTTTTATTTTCAACAAAGTTAATGTGTGACAGGAGAGAAAAAACACATCCACAAGCTTTCCATAGATTTTAAAAATGTATAATATAAGTAAATGTGAGAAAATAACCAAAAATATATCAAGAAAAATATTTTAAATGGAAAAGACACATTTAAACATATCATTTTTTTTTTTGATCTGTTGATACTGAATCTCTCCCTTTTCTAGACTATTTGTGATTGTTGTGATTTTATCAACGTCTACAACTCTTTATATAAATGATTAAGGGTTGCAATGGTTGGTTAACACCAAAAGGATCACCAACAATTTCAATGTTTCATCACTATAAATTACATCCACAATTGTTGCAATGTTTTATTTAAGAAGTTGTAACTGTTTTACTAAATACTTGCAATGATTTAGTTAAATAGTTGCAAATATTCATTTAAATAGCTAATAATCTTCTCCAGTTTACGTGTTGAGTGATTAACTAAATAAATAGCACATCTAACAAACTGATGCATAAAAATGTTTTATTCATTACGTTCATATAAGTTCAGTTTTACATCTAGATATTGAACACACTTTATATTGATCCTTACAAAGGTTAAAGTTAAGGACAAAAACGATTCTGACCAGGTCCTCCAAAGAAGAAAACAGGCTCTGCCCTATACGTTTCCCGGTTAAGCTTTGTAGAATAACAATCATACTCATCAGAGTACTCGGATAGATACGGGGGATACTTGATCTGCAGGGAATAGTCTTTGATCCTAACGTTGGTATGGAAACAAGCTTCGCCATAGAGGTAAGATGGCCATCTTCCACTTCCCATTGTAGTTTTTGTGTGTGGCTTCTTCCTCACGTTAGTGCTATACACTTCTCCACCCCACTGCACTGCGGTGGCGCTGTGTTTTAAGTATGTGAAGAGATTTCCCGGCCAGTACCCTATCACGTTGCCTCCGCAAGTTAACCACCAGTTTAGGGTGTTTGGATCCTGAAAACACGTACGGTTATGATGAAAATACATACTAAGAAGGCAAAAAAGATTTATATTTCTCACAATATGTAAAATAGAAAATTTTACCAGGTACATGCTAACAGTGATGTGATATTGTTCACTCGAGGGAGTTGAAACGGGTTCTACAGCTGCACCCAGGGCGAATCTAGTTGTTGTTTGGACAAAACCGGAGCACAAGAGGTTGGTGCAGCCTGTTGTAGCGTATGAGTCTTTCTGCCACCCCAAATAGATTAATTAGTAGTCTTTATGAAACTGTGATTTGAGATGTACCATTGTCCGTATATAGTCGTGTAGAGGTGTAACTTACAGTCCAGTAGGTGAATAGGCGTGTGCGGGAGTCTCCGAAAACGTGTGGATTCACCTGAAAATTGTTTTATGGGGGTTACTTCTGACGCAAGCTATAGGCTTTCAAGGGATAGAAAAAACGTACCACCCAACCAGCTTCGATGGTCTCAAATTTATCTGAGAGGCCAGCAAGCAGCCATATCTGAGAAGAACTGTAGTCGTTAAACTGGACTCCCGGAGGGTTCCAGACGTTTATATCAGATTGAGCACCAAGATAATTGTACCCTATAGCGATAAGGATCGCCTCCTGCATCATCAACATAGAAGAAGTGTTTCTAACAATAATAAATAATAAAACGGATAACTTCTTCATTCAACACCTTAGACTTTACGTACCGATCGGTCCTTTGGGCGGGGTTGGCGTAATCTTTCAGCTGTTATATTGAATTTACCCTTGTGTTTAAGTGCGTCGTCGAGAAAGTCGTATCTGCGAGGAGTTTTTCTTCCAAAATGAGACGGTGAGGAGGCTCTCATTATGTCTTCTCTACTGACTCTGCGAACAGGTACTGTCCCTTTGGGACAAGTTCCAGATTTGGACCAAATCTGAGAAGTGATTGGTTTAGAAGTACCGTTGTTTGGTCTAGTGGTCTTCGTTGTACCAAACACCACACTTGGTTTCATCTGCATGCATATATGTAGAATGGGTAAAGACAAAGCAGTGCCTAGAGTCTATAGACACAGGGGGTTTGAACCATCAGCATTGAGTTCTCAAACAAATTCTTAACAATTTAAAACAGTACAAAAATAAAAACTCTTAAGAAACTGTTGTTATAACTGTCATATAATCAATAGCTCTCACCAATATAGTTAAATAAATTAACACATTTGTCATTTTGTAACTGAATCGTAATTGATCGATCTCTTTCTCGAAACAAACAACTTTAAAGCATTAAAATAAAATTTTAAGAGTTCATGTGAGTTTTCTTACGATGATGGTGCTCAATCTTTTTAGATTTAAAGATGAACATGAATAAAAAAGAGAACATGCAAAATACTACACTATAGTATATGATAATTTGTACAATTTTTCGGTCAAAATTTTGTTTGATTTGAGAACATGCAAAATCTCCTCTCTTTATCTCTCTTTTTGTGCGTGTTAACCATGCCTCTGGAAGGTGTTCAAGAAAAAAAAACGTGCCTCTGGATAAAGAAATAACTTGTAATTCGTAAATAATTTCAGCATGAAAATGTTACAAAATGACATGCATGTTTAGAATTTGTTTACCTGAATCTTGTGGTTTCTTAAGGCGGGATGATCAAAAGCATGTTGTTTGTAGATATCTACACAATCTATAATGTCCCCATCTTCACTCTACAAATAGGTGTGACAGTTGACTTTAGGAACTCAGAAACCAAAAAACTATGAATACTGAAATGTTATCTTTTGCCTTCAGATTCCATACATACCTTGATGGTCTTCAAAGCTGGCTTATTAAGAGCCTTCAGTTTCATATCTATATCTATAGAAGCTTTACCGTAGGCTTCATTGTAAAGGCCACACAAAATCGCAAAGGTTAAGAATAATCTGACCATGGCGACCTTGTGTCTTATTTTTCCTATGATGAAAGAAGTGATTTATAGTATAGCTTTGAACCTTCTTACTAATGACCGAGTTTATAAAACCAAATGGGTTTAATTTTTTTAGTGAAAAGTTTTAAGGGGTTTTTGCCAAAACTAACCCACAACTTGATTTTAACCCCAAACTTATACCCAAACTTGAATCAAATGCAAAACTAACCTAAAAGCCTAGTGAAATTACAGCTCAGCCTCTTGTGACCAAACAAAAAAACAGAAGTCATTTTTACGAATATAGCCCTAGTAAATCGTCTGAGTCGTCTGAGATGTTGGAAGTCGTCTGGTACCGGTTTATTTTAAAAATAATTTATAAATCTTGTAAAAAAATATTTTGATGCGTGAAAAATAAAAATCAAGTAATTATAAACAGTTTTAAGTGATATAAATTAAGATATGATAAAATTGATTTGTTTTGAAGATAGATGAGTGGAAGTAGTGAATCATGAAATACTTTGGTTTAGGAGTTTGG
>NC_027754.1:36660277-36677088 GCF_000695525.1 Brassica oleracea var. oleracea | reverse complement strand
GACTTCCCAAGTAAGTCGTCTGACGAACAGATCTGGAAAAAAACTCGATGTCATACCTTAAATTGGTGAGATAAGTTCCTTAGCATACATAAGGCTTCTCCAAGCACACAGAATCACAAACGAAAGTAACCCACCCAGAATCGTTAGCTTCTATGACTCTATGAACCATAAAAAATTTAGAATCAAAATCTTAGGTTTTTTTAGCTCATTATGGAGAGAAAGTGAGAGATATGTTGTGTTTAGTTCACAAGAATGGAAAAAGAAGAAGGGTAAATCGATTTTGGGAGCATTAAGAGCTTCAATTGGTTGTTCATGGTGGTTGTGATATTGATGACAATGACAATCTTGTAATTACTTGAAGATGATGAGGGTGAGAGAGTAAAAATGTCATTTTCGAAAAAAAAAAAAAAAAAATTGATGGTATTTTCGTAAATTATATGAACTTTTGGGGTGAATAGGGCAAAACCAATTTTCAAAAAAAAAAGAGGTTAGTTTTGTGTTTGACTTTAAGTTATAGGTCAATTATGCAAAAAGCCCAAAGTTTAAAAGGTATTATGATAAAGTGCAAAACGGAAATCTCACAGAGTGGATCTGCCAGATTTGCAACGGTTTGGTCAATTCTTTCTTTATTTGTGCTATTAAACTCATATTAACCATATATGAAATTATGAATGCTTCAGTTTATTTTCTGAAATTGTCTGTCCAAACATGAATGCTGAATGGATTCTCCTTTGACTTTTTCTGCTAAAGATTTCTTAAGTCAAATCAAGTATTTTTATAACATCAATGGATTCTCTTTGAAGGGGGTTGAAGGGTTGGATTTTATCTTTTTACTTTAACTTTATTCATTTTTAAATCACTAAATTTTGTTAATAATATTATATCTTTATTTTTAATAGTTAAAACCTACATTAAATTTCTATAAATTTTTACCAATTATGCTTTACCTTTATTTTCAAACCTACAGCAAAAAAAACTACAACAAATTTTTTTAAATGTATTTTAGGTAAAAAACCTAAAACTTTTTTTTATAGGCTCTAGAATCTGTGAAATAAAAAAAACTATCTATAATATCAAATAAATTAGATAATCATAATTAAAAACATCTACAAATATTTAATTTAATTTTGGGTGTTGTAAAAATTATTGAAATATTTTAAATAACATATATTATTTACATATCACATTTTAAATAATAGTAAACTTTGATAATTTATAAAAAAAATTAATATAAATTATTTAATTTGACAAAAAATAATTATTTTATATATACATCACATATTTCACATATTTTATTTTAAAATATCTACAACGTATAATTTACAGCTAAAATAAATTTAACTACATCAAAAATTTCTGCAAAAAAATCTACAGTAACAACTTTATAACTACAACCAATTTACCTACAGCTAAATTTTTAGAGCCACAGTTGAACCAATCATCACCAATGTGTTTGTTTTTTTTACTAAAAGCATCTCCAACCCACACCTATATTTGCCTCTATATGCTATAATAGAGTAAAATCTACTCCATCTCACTTCTATTTCTTCTCCTAAAATAGAAATTGCTATTTTCTCCTCTATATTTAGGGGAAGAAATAGCATTCCTCTATAGTAGATGCATACTTTTTTATTTACACAATAGTCCTTTAAATTTTTTGTGATTATAACTAAAATACATATTTATGTAGAAATACATTATTTTTACATGTAAAACCCAATTTTTTTTTGTTTACATCATATTCTTAATTATTACATTTATAAATAAAATAAATAAATAATATTATTATTTTATTTGAAAGTCAATTTTTTTAACAAATAATACTTAAATTTTATATTTGAAACTAAACTTATTAATTATAGTTTACTTATCAAAATTTCCACGTATAGATTTACATATTGATAACATATTTAAGTTGAATTTAAATATTAATTAATATAACATATTAAATTTTTTTAATATTCTGGTAAATTACTTTCGGATCAACAAAGATCGTTAGAATATTGTTCAAATGAAATGGAGGGATATGGAACTTGTTGATTTTATTGTTGGTTGCTTCAAATATCAGATGGTGAAAATAACCGATTCCAAGGGTTTTTAAGTCGATTCAAAAATATCAAAGATAAAAAAAATCTCATTTCTCATTTCATAATGTATTAATTGATTATTTATGAGAAAAGTATAATAATAGTGATGGTTAGATAATGTCTACTTTGTTTTATTATTTTTTGTTTAGTGTTTTCTGCAATAAAATCTTTAAAATAAATAATATTTCACTTTTATGAAAAAATTTCTACAAAATATAATGAATGGGCTAATTTTCAACATTTATAAGTTAAAGGATGTTAATTGTAAAATAATTAAAAGATTCTTTTTTTATAGGAGAAAATAGAAGAATACATTGGAGACAAACTTGTTCTAGAAGAAAAAATAGAGAAATACATCAGAGATGGTCTAACACATTTAATTTTAATTATTTCCTTCATCACAAAAGAATCGTCCAAGTTGACTAATTTTTCTTTTAATTACAAGGTCATTGAATAAACGAATAAGTTACGGTTACCCATTATATTTCCTTAAAATTATCTTTGGTTTTTTGCTAAAAATTGATAAACTAAATAAAATAATTTCAAACTCGTGGGGATGAGTGAGAGAGGAATAAGAAATCGATGTGCAATGACGTTGTCTAACAAAAAGAAACAAACCTTAACTTCGTAATCTACACCGACAGCCGTTTTAGAAATATACGAAAGAAGCCGTGCCAGCCTGCAAGCTTTGTACCCATATTAACCATCCTAGCCGTCACGCTTCCGGTCTAATGTGGTCAGAATGTCTTCCATAGATGTATGTCAATTTGCACACAAACTTGTTCAATGGTCTAGTCCCATGGTCTGGTGCATGCTAAATTACACCCATCCTCTATAGTATTTTAAGGGTTGTATTGAGGTTTTAACCAAGTCACTTTATAGTAGAGAATATAAAATATTAGAATCGACCACAGTTTAAGCACGTTTCATTAAATATTTTACAAGTTTTCAAAGTATAATAAAACATGAATATTAGTAAATTATTGTTTTGAATATATCAAAACACAAATAAAATATTTATATATTTTAAGATATTTATTTTGTATAATCTAATTGTTAATTAAGTGTATTTTAGAGCTTCTTTTAAATACAATAACTATTTAAATATTTTTTTTTGAACTAACTTATTCAGTTTATCTTTAATATATATTAAATTTATTTTCCAATTCATTTTAACTAATATATATAATTTATTTAACTAATTTGTATATGTCAATTCAGTTTAACTTACGTAAATAAAAACTAATACAATACCTTGAACCAGTTTTTACCCATTTTTACCACTCAAACATATGTTCTAGACCGGTAGATCTATTTGATCTATGCTTATACTGCTAGATCCGTTTGATCTACTCTTATTCTGCTATCGCTAGATCCCTTGAATCTATAACGCTTGATTCGCTTTTGTCATTCGGAGCAGTTGCCGTCGGCGTTGGGAAGTATGGCCCCATTGTGTTACACAAGCGAATGGAGGACATTATCTAGTGTGGGCACTAGTGTAACAAAAATTAATTCAAAGGGAATATATATAGATTTTAGACAAATTGTTTAGGAAAAAACAAAAATTTGGGTGAGGCACTTGCCACACCCCTAACCACCTAGGTCAGCCCCTGATTGTGTACCACCTGCAAAAAAACTACTCATTCGATTGATGTTCTGACGTTGTAAAACCTCAACAAATTGAAGTCTGAAGTTTGCGCAAAACAATCCGAATGTAAAAATAAAAAAGTCAACTCAAAATATATCTTATAAAAAGAAATTATATTCACTATGAACCCAACCATTAAGACAGGGTCTAAGCTAACGACAAATGTACGTTAGGAGTTAAAAAAAATATTTCCTCCCTTTTAGAAAAGGTATATATATTTTGGAATTTTCGCACATATTTAAAAAAATCTCAAATTTTGATTATAAATGCATTATTTTTTTTTTGTCATTAACTAGTTCCCACAATTTTCAGACAATCAAAATCTAATAAACACAATTAATTTCTTCAAAATTTATAATTTATCATTATTATCTAATTTTGATAAAAAAAAATCATTATTATCTAATAAAAATGAATCGAAAATATAAAAATGAAGCAAATGGAGTAATAATTAGTTCATCAAAAGGATGGCCTTCTAAGTTTTTAGTAGTGGTCCAATCCTTCCAAACATCGTAGATGTCTCAGAGGTTGGTTGTAATAGGACGGCTTTGGAACCTAACCTTCTGTGACTCGTGGAGTCTTCACTTCCAATATGCCAAACTCAAATTACCTATAATGGTCACCGGTATCCGCCTTTTATAGCACGACTTCTCCATTCATCTCTCTCACAGAATTTTAGGATTTTTAACAGAAGCAAAGTCATAACGCTTATTATGCAAACTTCTACGAGATGCTGAGCAGGGCTGTTCAGTTGGAAGAAGGTAAAGAACTTCTTGTTACATGTGGCCGGACAGGGCTAAATAAGGCGTTTCCTATCAAACTGCTTCTTCTGCTTGTATTTTTTCTAGCTTTTTCAGTTGCTTTCATCATCGTTACTGTATCTACAATCAAGTATTATGGAATCAATAGCGTGGTGACCTCAGTCACTTCTAGCTTCGTGCCTTGCAGTGAGAAACCGAATGTTTTGGATAGATGGATTAAACCTCCTCTAGCTCTCATGCATAATATGAGCGATGAAGAGCTTCTTTGGCTGGCCTCTTTCATGCCTCAGAGGAAAGACTATCCGTTTAATAGGGTCCCAAAAATCGCGTTTATGTTCTTGACGTTGGGTCCCTTGCCGTTTGCACCGCTTTGGGAGAGGCTTCTCAAGGGTCATGAAAAGCATTACTCGGTTTACATCCATTCACAAGTATCTTCTTTGGGCGAGTTTCCAGCTTCCTCTGTATTCTACAGTCGGCAGATACCAAGTCAGGTATAGCTTTTAATCTACTTTGCAAAATTTTTGTTTTGGTTGGTAAATAAACTTTTGAAGTAGTTGTTTGTATATGCGATGGTGATTGCAGTGTGGTCTCAAATTATTTCCAAGGCATGTTCAAAAAAAAAAAAATTAAATGTACATTCAGAAAATAATGATACAGTTTTAGAAGTTTGTAGTTTTATCTTTATATATTAAATATTTTAATTATAGGTCCTAAATTTAGAAATATAATTAAAATTTTAGGCCCTAAATTATACATTTAGATTTTTTTCTTAGAATTGGATTATGTTCGACCACTATACTCGCATATGCTAAAAAGAAGGCTCTGGATGATTGGATTAACTTCATCCTTGCACAGGTTGCAGAATGGGGAAGAATGTCAATATGTGACGCAGAGAGGCGGCTTCTAGCAAATGCATTGCTAGATACCTCAAACGAATGGTTTATTCTCCTCTCCGAGTCATGCATTCCCCTCTACAACTTTACTACCATCTACGGTTATATAAGCAAATCAAAGCACAGCTTTATGGGTTCATTTGATGATCCTAGTCCCTATGGCCGAGGCCGTTACAATGGCCACATGTCCCCTGAGGTATCCATAGAGCAATGGAGGAAAGGGTCTCAATGGTTTGAGGTTAACCGGGAGCTTGCAGTTTCCATTGTCAAAGATACCTTGTATTATCCTAAATTCAAAGAGTTCTGTACGCCCGCATGTTACGTGGACGAGTATTATTTCCCAACAATGTTGACGATTGAGAAACCAGCGGCCTTGGCTAACCGTAGCTTGACTTGGGTAGACTGGTCGAGAGGTGGTGCCCACCCGGCTACATTTGGAGAGCCAGACATCAATGAGGACTTCTTTGCAAGGATCATGAAACGTGACAACTGCACTTACAATGGAGAAAGCACATCCATGTGTTCTCTCTTTGCTAGAAAGTTTTCTCCGAGTGCTTTGGAGCCTTTGATTCAGATTGCTCCTAAGATTCTGAGCTTTTGAGTAGTTATGTTTTCATGATTAAATATTTTAACATGAATTAGAATACTTTGCTCATTTATAAAAATAAAGTAAAATAACACATTTAAATCTTTTTTTTGACCAACACATTTAAATCTTATCTGCTTTAGGCCTTCGAATATTTGAACCGGCCACAAATAGTTTCCATTTTAAGAAACATTTACATCATGAGTTTATATTGGAGTTTCCATAGGTTTGAGCTTGGCAGCATGTGCGATGAATGTACCTCGACCATCATACTGTAGTCTATATCTTATGATTCACATGTCCATAGTGCAACTTGGTTGTTCCTTGTTATGCAAGAAAAGACATATTACTGTAATATCATCAATCTTCTTAGATTTAAGCTTCTTCTTCCAAGTAGCTTCCGCCGCCTCTGCCACCAGTTTAGCGGCCGCATCTTGGGTTTTGCCGGAATTCCATATTAGTGATACAACTTCATCATTGCTAAGCATATCCCAAACCTGTGACAACAATATTAAATACCAAAGATTTTCATTAAGCTTTTTGAAAGTGATAAAATGTATAAAATAAAATTTGAATCATATGCGCTTTTACCCCATCTGAAGCGAGTACAAGGAATCGGTCTTTAGAAGTTATTCGGTGGTGAGAGACCTCTGGAACCGCAATAACGCCGTAGTCTTTGAGTCTGAAATCTCCAAAAGCTCTTGACATAGCTAATCCTGGTATGTCTTGGTTAGGTAACCACACCCTTTGGCTGGACGGTTCTACTTTCATTGCGTGAACGCGACCTCTGCACGCCCTAATCCTCTCTGCTTCACCTGCGACGGTAGAACTTGCTCAATAAGTATCATCAAACCTCTAATGTTACAACCATTCTTTTTAGGCAAAGATAAAGAGTGGCATACTTGGGACATCAGGTGTTAGGTCAGATGTTAACTGAACTGCGCAAATCTCACCATCTTCAGTCATTGTCCCCAACACTGCCCTTGAATCACCAAGGTTAGCAATCATGAGGTCATCTCCCTGAAAAAATCAAGTGAGCTCGAGCTTATCAAATAATTAGGGTTTAAAAGGTGGCAACAGACAAAACAAAATAATTCGTTCATGGTCATAACCCATTCCTACCACTCAAAAGTTCAAAACCTAATGTTACGTTAGAGGAAACAAAAAAAAGAATGTACCTGAGTAATAGCAACAACAGCTGTAGAGCCACTGAAAGAGCAATTAAAGACTTGGAGCATAAGCTCTCTGTCAATGAGTCTGAATGCATTAAAACAAGCTTTCTCCCACTTGAGATCTTCATCTTCTTCACAAGCATGAGGTTCTTCGTTCAGCTCCTTCTTTAGTGTTAACACAAGTGATGGTAATCTATTCCTCACCATTTTGCTCACCATGTGCCCATTTTTTCCGTGCCCATCAAACACTCCACATAGCTCTGCTTCCTCTGTTCCATATCCCTAAGGACTTAACCAGTTAGCTTATACCAATCTACTTAACTCCATAAATATTAGAAACTCACATATAAAAACAGTTAATCTAGGCATCGATTTGATTGCTTGTTTCCGTTTACTTTTCTTATTTTATATTTAGCGAGTTCAAATATTAGCATCTTAAACAGTTACTTATAAGAGACTTCTTATAATCTAAAAGCAAATAAACACTTTACAAAAAGTGAGAAGAATTGATTTTAATAGCCTTAAAAAAATTGATTTTCAATGAAAATGAAAGGATTTCAAGAATATTTTCGCATGTAAAAACAAACAGATAAATTTTGTAATGATCTTGAAACAGTAATCAAGGCAGACAATCGATCTTGATTATTGGTACGAAACGAAACGAATATTGGTTTGTCATCTACCCTAGAAGGCTAGAACCTTGTTGGTCGTCATCTAAAATAATGATTTATAGAACAAAAGAGAAGGAATATAGAAACAGGAAAATAACAAAATTTCAAGATGAAGTACCAGATAAAGAATAGCATTATCTTGGTTAATCGCTTTGGTTCCTTGTATAGAGCAGACAGAACCGGGTCGATGAACCGGACGGTAGTGATCTAAACCGAACTCATCTCCATAACACACCACCGCATTTCCATCACCGTGTTCATTTTCCTCATGAATCTCTGATGAGGAAGAAGGCAACGAGAAGCAATGACCCATATCCTCACCAAAGTCGCACACAAATTTACTTGGAAGAAGAAAATATTTTCTTTATGTTAAGCTTTGATTAGACGACCTGTTCAAGAACTTATATAATGTGAAAAGCCTTTTCTTGAAGCTGGTGCTTAGCTATTAAAGATTCATACTATTATTTTATTGATAGTGTTTTCTTACTTCAATTTAATAACCATATTATATAGTATATTGAATTCCATAAGATAACATTATTACTGTATGCGTGGCACCAACTTGAGTTTTAAGCTTCAGTGAAATAAATTATATATAGATGTATATGTGTTGACTTGCATTTAATATTTGGTTGCATAGAGAATCATGTTGCCCGAGTCTGGCTTGAGAGGGCAAGTTCTGCCGTTTAACAGGGCATTCTACTTATGGAGATCATACCCTTATAAGAACATGCTTGATGTGTGTACTACCGAATATTTTAATAATTAATATACTTAACCACCTTATAATACATATGAATTATCAAGGAACTTTGAGATTATATCAAATTATCAATAATATGGTCAACTTATATAAAGAGATCGCTTGGCTTATTGGCTACTAGCCTACTACCAACATTTGTGAGTTTTTGACTATAGGTTCTGATCGAAACAAAATGATTTGTGAAAGATATCAAATCGGAAATTTCAAAAAAAAAAAAAAAAAAAAAAAAAAAAAGACATCAAATCGGAATGTTCTACTTGTAAGTCCAATAATGGCAAGGTTCATAACTTGGTCATCTATATTCCTAGCATCTTACCGTATCCAATTGTTTTTTGACTTATTCAAGTGGCCGTTGTTCGGCCACGTAGCTCAATCTTTAGAATCAAGAAAACTATACGTGTGAATGCAAAAAAAAATCAAATAGATGTCGGTTAAGAACCGGTTCGGTTTGGGTTGTATAAAACGGAAGACTAACAACCACTTTGTTTGCAAAACACTGTCGTTTTCAAGTGTTTTGTTCTTCTTGGCCAAACGTATAAACTTTGACTTAAGAACACGTCTCATCTGCTTCCAATGGAAAAGTCTTGATCTTTGCATTCACCTAACCAACCTTCTTCGCATCTTCCCCCAACTTCCAAAAGATCTCCCCTTTTTAAAAAGGGTTAATCAAAACCCTAAAAAACCCACAACCCAATTCGATCTCTCTCTTGCAATTCGATTTGAAAACTGTATGGAGGCGACGGCGTTATCATCTGGGCTTCGTCCTCTTCCCAACCCTAACGGTTACAGACTCCCGAGGTTAGCAGATCCTCAATTCGATTTTGGGTTTTTAGCTCGATTAGATTAGTACAATGGAATGACGATTGTATTGTTTACAGGTCGTGTTCTCAGAGAAAGTCTCTGCCTTTAGCTCGATTCCACTCAAAGGAGACACCTTTCAAGAAACCTCAAGGGTCTCTCGCGATCACTCACCACCGTGGGTTGAGTTTCAAGACGAACGTGTTCGAGCAAGCGCATCATCCTGTAGCTGGAGACCTCTCTTACGATGACACTAGCCGTTCTAACGTTGCTGAGGATAAGATCGGTGTCTTGCTTTTGAACCTAGGTGGGCCCGAGACGCTTAACGACGTGCAGCCTTTCTTGTATAATCTGTTTGCAGACCCGGTGAGAATCATCTATAGGCTTTTTGAGTTTTTGGAGTTGTTTTGGAGTGTTGGTTTTTTTGATGAAATGTGGTTTGTTTGTTTGTTTGTGTTGCAGGATATTATACGGCTTCCTAGACCGTTTCAGTTTCTCCAAGGGGCTATAGCAAAGTTCATATCTGTGGTTCGCGCTCCGAAGTCGAAAGAAGGGTATGCTGCTATTGGTGGTGGCTCTCCTTTGCGTAAGATTACTGATGAGCAAGCTGATGCTATTCGGTTGGCGTTGCAAGCTAAGAACGTTTCTGCTGATGTCTATGTTGGGATGCGGTATTGGTTTCCCTTCACTGAGGAGGCTGTTCAGCAGGTGATTTTCACATTTTATATGGAGTTACTTATGTCTATGTCTTTGTTATTTTTTATCATAACGAGTTGGTTACATTTTATAACCAGATTAAGAAGGATAAGATTACAAGACTTGTTGTACTACCGTTGTACCCTCAGTATTCTATCTCCACGACTGGCTCAAGCGTCCGCGTTCTCCAAGACTTATTCAGGTTTGTGTAATCCATAAAAGCATATTGTTTTAGTTGCATGAGCGGCCCCTTAACATGAAAGTATCATCTTTCAGGAAAGATCCATACCTAGCTAGAGTGCCGGTTGCTATTATAGAGTCCTGGTACCAGAGAAGAGGCTATGTCAATTCCATGGCTGACCTCATTCAGAAGGAGCTTCAAACTTTCTCTGATCCTAAGGAGGTGCAGTTTATTTATCCTGGTTGGTTTTACATTTATAGTCTGAACTATTTTTTTTAATTGGTGTCCTTGTCTGTATGATTTAGGTTATGGTGTTCTTCAGTGCCCATGGTGTTCCAGTTAGCTATGTAGAGAACTCTGGAGATCCATACCAGAAACAGATGGAAGAGTGCATTGACTTGATAATGGAAGAGCTAAAATCCAGAGGGGTTCAAAACAACCATATCTTGGCTTACCAGGTTTGGTCATTGTCATCTGTTAGATAAGCTGCTTGTACATTACCTCTTTATCTCAAGCCCTGTAATTGATCTTTGCCAGAGTCGTGTTGGGCCTGTTCAATGGCTGAAGCCATACACTGATGAGGTTCTTGTCGACCTTGGTAAGCATGGTGTCAAGAGTCTACTAGCCGTTCCAGTCAGGTAACAAAACATATTATAATCTCCATAGAAGCTGTCTCTTTTGGTTCTATGTTTATCTGCCTTCTCACTTTATTTCTCGTCTTTGAATTACAGTTTTGTGAGTGAGCACATTGAGACGCTTGAAGAGATAGACATGGAGTACAGGGAGCTAGCTTTGGAGTCAGGGATAGAGAACTGGGGGCGTGTCCCGGCGCTAGGTCTGACGCCATCCTTCATCACCGACTTGGCTGATGCAGTGATAGAGTCGCTTCCTTCAGCGGAAGCAATGGTGAACCCAAGTGCTGGTGTCTCAGAAGATAGCGAGTCATCAGACGCTTTCGGTTACATAATGAAGATGTTCTTCGGTTCGGTTCTAGCCTTCCTACTGCTTCTCTCTCCAAAGATGTTCCATGCATTCCGCAACCATCTTATCTAAGAAGAAAACCTATTGAGAATCTCTGGATGAATAGTTGGTTTTGTGTTGTGTTTTTTGTTTGTTGGAGAAATGTCTTGGTGAAGTGTAATGTATGTAGTCCAATCTATTGAAGTACTAGCACACCAAACTCTAGTGAGATGATGTGGTTGAGTAGTTCAATACATTGGACTACATATATTACTTTTGATCAAGATGTAAACTAGGTAAGGGAAATAATGAGTGAAGAGACAGGATTCATTTTTATTTTTAGCTATGAACATAGTTCCTCCTAGAGATGAGGTAAAGGAATATAATCTATTACTTATTTTGGTTTTCTTAAAAGCAAATTGTCAAATGCATTCTTTTGTTTATTAATGAGAAGTTAATTGTGCATTTTTCACCATAAGAAAGCTGCAAAATTCATCACTATATGTTGAGTTTGGAATGAAAAAGAACACATTACACACAAGACAAGACGGTTATGTATTCACATGTATACAACGCATAGAAGCTCTAGCATAGCTGCTTTGGCTCTTGAGAACAGTTTCACGTGGAAGCTGAGTCCAGTTGTGTCTTGATTAACCCTTGACGTGAGAGATTCTCTATGGAATCCGCAATAACTCTGGCGTTGGACTTCATGTACCCGCCTGCACATAAGTTGATGTAAGCTGTTATAAACACATTACTCAAAAGGCATGCATTTTGGTTATGTTGGTGTTTAGTTTCTCACCTGAAGTCAGCATCACAACAGGAACCTCTCTCTCCCTTGCAACTCTGAAGACTTTCTCGTCTCTACTTGTTATACCATCAGGGCTTATCTGCACCAGGAGTGTCACCAAGTTAGAGACATTCTGCTCATATAGAAAGATGATGATAAATCTGTAGTGTATAGCTTGCCTTTAGAAGCCCCAGAGGGTCTCCGTCTAAGATATCGGTTCCAGCATTGTAAACTACCATCTCTGGTTGGAAGTTTAGGAAAGCAACCTGAGGAGTTAAAAGCAACCATCATAAGTTTATCTCTTAAGACCACATAGATAACTACTACTAATCATGCCTTTTAGAGGAACCAAGTTTCTAGCTTTCAGCTTCATATAGCTACCATGATCCTAATCTATCGTCACCAAGAAACAAGAGACTAAAGGAATGCATACCTCAAGCGCTTTATCTAGCTTCCTCAAATACTCATCAGTGCTGGTCCCGCTCTGTCATACAAAGGACAACATAACTATAGTATATAATGTGACATCAAATGACAAGAGAGAAGAAATGCTTTGCTTACCCTCACTTCAACCTTCTGATCGATAAATCTTCTAGCACTATAATCCTGGAAGCAAAAAAGTGTTGAATGCAAACACAAAAGCCATAAGACTGAAACTGCACTAAGAGGAATGTAAAATAAATGACTTCCAAAGAGAAAAGTTCCAAGAATGTTAGCTTACGTAAGGGTATATCTCAGGATTGTACATATCCAGAATGTAAACACGACCTGCACACCAAAAAAAAAACTGTTATCAACATACCAAACACCAGTAAAGCAAAGGATCATAACATACAAAACAAAAAAGTTTCACATACTATCATCCCCAAGATCTGTTTCATGGCCATTCCCTTGATGAGCATCAAGATCTATTATCATAACCCTGTCCGAGTTTCAACAATGTCAATAACTAAAACAGTTAATTACATTTGTTGGAAAAATGATTATCTCCTATAGAATAAGTTACCTGGAGATGCTAAGACGAAGAAAAGCAAAGTGAATACAAAGAGAAATATCAGCGAAAGCACAAAACCCGCCTCCTCTTTCAGCAGTACAATGATGAAAACCTCCTCCTACGTTTATTGCCCATCCACGTTCCACTGCAAGTTTAGCTGCCAGAATCGTCCCACCAACCTGCTTCCGGAATGGGCTAAGAACCTTCTGCTGCACAAGAAAGTTTGGGAAGAAAGCAACTGGTGGAACCTATAGCAGGAGAAAGTTTAGTACACAAAAAAATTCAAATACATTTATTGAATGGACCCAAAAGAAAATTTAGATATCATCACCTCGGTTATCCTAGCGACAGTTGCACTGCTTTTCAAACTGTTTAAGTAGTTCAACGAATGTACCTGATTATATAAAAAGGTTAGAACCATGTGACTAATGACCAAA
Source organism: Brassica oleracea var. oleracea (assembly GCF_000695525.1). NCBI lineage: Eukaryota > Viridiplantae > Streptophyta > Magnoliopsida > Brassicales > Brassicaceae > Brassica > Brassica oleracea. The sequence continues at coordinate 36,663,651 of NC_027754.1, read as the reverse complement.
CATGAATTCAAGCAAAAAAAAACATTCCAAGTAAAGAAGATTTGATCAACACTATGTATAGTTAGTAGTTCAGACATGTAAGAGAGAAGTCAAGTAAGTACCACTAGAAGATCACTGTTGGAAGCTTCTAGAGGCTCAACGATTGATTTCTCCTCCAAGAACCCATCAGAAACAAGGAACTTGCAAACTCTACGCCACTTGGTTGAATCAAACGGATGCCTAGCACGCGTATCAGATAACAAGAATGATTCTAATTTACAAGAATCCTTCAAGATTCAACATAGTTTCTTAGAATTGGTCAAAGATTTGGGTATACACTCACAACTTCTCAATCCCCATGAAGGAGATGTCGTATGCTGATGAATAGATGATCGAAACCTTTGTTTCGGGGACGTTGAAGTAGAGTTTGCTGGAGAGAATCCGCTCTCGCCTAAGAGCTTCTGGGTGAGTCTCCATCGAGAACGATGACGTTTCGGATGATTGAAAGCAACGGTAGATAAATTGGGAGACTTTGATGGCGGAAAACGTGAATAGCAAGTAAACAGCTGAGTCACGAGTTAAATCGGTCCACGTCGAGACAACTCGGACATCTTTCATGACTGAAGCGGGCGAGTTATGTTTTTGTTCTGTTCTGGAAGAAAGATATTGATACAGATGACAACTTTCCATACGCGCGGAAGACGCGCGTTTCGTGGACTTTCTCTTGGTCACTTTCTTTTAAGAAAAAGAACTCATAGCAAAGACTTTTTCTTATTATTGTTTATGAAATGTTTTTCTTAACCAGCAAACTTGCAATTTATTAAAGCTCTATAACATCTGTATTGCAAGATTCTTAATAAATTTATTAAAAATTAATATAATAATGAGTTAAGTTTGTTAAATTTGAAATATCCATTCAAATTTTTTATCATGTTGATTTTAGAAAATCAACTAAAACTTGTAATGCAGATGTTTTCTACTTTTTTTTTATGTCATTTGGACTGATTCATTCAGCCTCAGCCCTACAAAACTCATATAGTGTTATAGAATGAATCGGATATTATACTATATATTTGATCCGGGTTTGAAATATTTTTCAACATGCCAGCGAATAATCAAATTGTCTGTTATGAATGTAAACTGTGTCAAACGAAACCCAACAATAGTAATTTCGTTTCCAACAGAAATTGAAACCAAAAGAGTTTACGCTGGGTGTTCTTTTACATCAAAACTAATGTTCATGGTTTTTACTCAGGATTAGAAGAGATCACCTACACTATTTTTGTAATATAAGAAATAATGAATGTTACGGCTTTCTCTGTAGTATTGAAAATCTTCATGTATACTTATGTGTATATTTATATAACCACATGTATATCTCTGTCAATAAACTAACGTCCCAATGTTTCAAAAAAAAAAAAAAAAAAAAAAAATCAATGACACCGACAAATCACGGGAAATCAGGGCCCAATATATCCAATTTTATCACGAAATTAAAGTCTTTGACGGGTGAGGTAAGAAAATGAATAAAATATTGATTGGTAATATCTAAACATGTAGTTTAGTGGTTATAGCCATGCTATAACAATGTTATCACGTGGATTTAACCCGTATAATGAATGTTTTTGATTAAAAATTGTATAAAAGTATTGAATAAATCACCATTTCCAAACCCATTTGCTTTTGAGTATATCAACAAAGCTCTTACGACCATTCTCATCCCTTGCGACCCTTCTCTGATAGAAACCATCTCTCTTCGCTACCCAAATGCACTCGTCGCCTCCGTCTCCACACTCTTTCCGGAACCCGCTCTGGACAGAGAACACTGTCACAACGTCTTGGCTCGTTGTTCCAAACCCGCTACGAAACTGGCACCGGAACTCGGTTTTCTGGAAAGGCCACATGTTCATTGTCGTGAACTTCCATACCCGTGATTGCATTGGCTTTAGCGTATCCCACCCTAGGTCGTCCTCGTTCGACCAGCACCGCACGGCCAGCTTCAATTTCCGGACACCAGTCACCCCCGAGATTTCGTTCTTTAGCTCCAGACGACCCGCCATGGTTGATGATGGTAACAATGCTGCGACCACAGCCGCCGCCACAAACAAACACCAGCCTTGGTTTCTCCCCATTTGGATTAAACGATAGGGCAATGTTTTCTTAATTATTAACTGATTTTGTTGAGTCTTGAAGCTTATGGAACAAATTGGAACACGTGAAGGTGTTACTGAGTTATATAAATGTCCATTACATGGTAATTAGACCGTTACTGTTGCCGCTTCCAAATATAGAAGTACTAGAAGCTATTTTCATCTATTTTTGGAGATTAAACAGAGCAAATCCCAAAGGTTGAAAAATAAAATGTACTGTTTCAGAAACTTCGATCATCGTCATCATCTTCTTAGAGCAACATTATCTGACAGAAGTCCTTAAAATCTTTTTTTCTTTTTTTTCCGTTTTCTGGTTTCTTTTTTTTAAAAAAAAAAAAATCAACCAATCGCGGACCACTACGTGTCGTGGGACCCGCAAACAGTGCAGAGGACGCAGCAAGGACGTTCCCTATTTAACAACTTCTCTCCTTTGTCCCTTCTTGGTTTTGCCAAATCGTGGTCCCTCTCTCCTAATGACACCAGCAAAGACTTGCAATATTGTTGTTCTTAGAGATTTTTTTTTATGGCTGGTTGAAAATTTAGAACGTTACGTTTAAATGAATGAATGATATCATTTTATCGCATAGTTTTGCAATTTTTAACCATCCAGAACATTGACCAAGTTTTCACCTTTAAAATATATCAAAAATGAAGTTCATTATATTAGTCTAGTGTTAAAACATTATTACTAGAATATATTGTATCAATTCCACCTAATGGCGATTAGAGCACTTGGAACGGGGCATGACAACGAATCCGTAAGCCCGGTCCGTTGCACTTTTTGGATTTTTTAATTAATATAAACCCAGCCTATTTGACGGATTTATCCGTAAATTGCATCCTGACGGACCCGGTCCGTGGGCGACGTGGCGGAAAGAGATTGGACGGAGACGCAATTGTGTTTGGTATTGGTGAGAAAAAAATCGTCATTTCGACGAAAGCAAAGAAAAAAAAACCTCTCAACTCTCTAGGGCGATTGTCGGATCCCACCTTCGCGATTCAACTCCGTCTGATCCTCAAGGTAAGTAGAAGCGTTTTCTTCTATATTAATCGAACTAGATTGTTTCCATTTATATTCAATAGAGTTGGAATCGTTTCGTATCAAAATTAGGGTTCGAAAAAAATCTGCGATTTGAGGATTTTTTATTTTTAATCGATTTGCTTTTGCTTCAATCGATTTTGTTTTGTTTCAATCGATTATTTTCCGTTTAAATCAGGTTTCGATTAGTTTTCGATCGATTTAGG
>NC_027754.1:36654327-36659089 GCF_000695525.1 Brassica oleracea var. oleracea | reverse complement strand
TGGTCAGTCTCGTAGGCAAGTCCCTGAGGAGTCTGTTAAGACCTTTGCAGATAGAAGGAAATATTCACCCAAAGAGGATAGGATCCTTATTGGTGCTTGGCTTAACACCAGTAAGGACCCTCTCGTAGGCAACGAGCAGAGAGCTGTTGCTTTCTGGAAGCGTATTGTAGACTACTACAACGCCAGCCCTCAGCTCGTTGGGGAAGTACCGCGAGAGGTTACTTCTTGTAAGCAGAGGGGGTCTAGGATCAATCATGAAGTATCCAGATTCACTGGTTGCTACAACCAGGCGCTGAGGGAGCAGAGAAGCGGCCAAAATGATGATGATGTGATCAAAGTTGCTTACGACATATTCTTCACCAAGTACGATACAAAGTTCACACTCGATCACTGCTGGAGAGAGCTCAGGCATGAGCAGAACCCATACCGCAAAGGACCCGAAGTTATACTGAACGACACCGCGAAGGAGGACAGCACCAGCTAAGCAATGACTACTTCAACGACGACCATTCGATATATTCGATACAAACTACACGTATTTTTTTGTCTTCCAGGTACCTTAAATGATCTTAATGTCCTCGATCGATCTCCTCTGTTTGATGACCTTTTAGAAGGTCAAGCTCCCAGGGTGAGGTACATGGTCAACAACCACATGTATAAGTTGGCATATTACCTCACAGATGGTATATATCCAAAATGGTCAACATTTATCCAAACTATCACACTCCCTCAAAGTCCTAAACAACAGTTATTTGCTCAAGTTCATGAATCAGTCCGAAAAGATGTCGAGCGGGCTTTTGGAGTATTGCAAGCTCGGTTTGCGATTGTGAAAAACCCGGTTCGTACAATGGCCAAAGAGAAGATAAGGAAGATAATGAGAGCATGTATCATACTACACAATATGATAGTTGAAGATGAACGAGATGGTTATTCAATGCGGTACGATATTTCAGAATTTGAAGAAGGAGCATCTTCCAGAACTTCGGAGGTCCTAAACGCAAACCCTACACTAAACGAAATCCCGACAATTCTCAATAATATATTTCCCAACCGAAATGATCTTCGTGATAGGCAAACTCATGAACGATTGAAGAATGATTTGATCGAAAACATTTGGAATAAATTTGGCGATGAAGATTAATAATTAGTATCTTTATATTTAAACCTTGTATCTTTTAATCCTTGTATCTTTAAATTGAATCCTTGTACCTTTTATTTTAATTATGCAATTAATAAATTTTTAATTTCAATTTTTTTTAAAAAAAATAATAATATTTTATTGTTAAGGACTCCGTCTTCGGGATCACCATTGGACGAGCTTTTTGGACTCGAATCCTTCACTGTTCAAACAAAAAAAACAAAAAAAAAATATATTAAACAATTGCCGAGGATCCCAATGTGGGGATGACCATTGGAATGACCATTGCAAGTGCTCTTAGCTTCTTTGATGGTTATCTTGCAGAAACTGTATTCATTGATAATGTACGGTATCCAGCTATAAAATATATTATCAGTAAACAACAAAACATAATCATAGATACGTTTTTTTTTTCTCATTTTCACCATTTATAAATTTACACATTATATTTTTGGTTTTATTAACACGAATAACAACATACAGAGACGAAAATCACGACATTGTTACGATCTTCATACTGATCAACATCGTGAAATTGTTAATTTAGCTCCAAGCTTTCTGGAGGACATCATGTTGAACATACTCATTCCACCTCTCGTTACCGTACTTGTTACTAAAAAATTTGGTCTTCCACTGTCTCAAGTAGAGTCCATCCTTCTTAACGACCCAAGTGCATTTGTCCCTGTCCCCACACTGCTCTTTCATCTCCCACGATACAACTAGCTGCTTGTCCACACGTCCGTATCCTGTATGGAAGTTGCAGTGAAAAAAGGTGTGGAATAGCGACATAGCGAAGGACCAGTTCTTCTGTTGATCTGGCCAGTCTTCTCGCCACCCTAGATCGTTGTCGCGGGACCAGCATTTGTACACAAGCCTCCTGTACCGACCCGAGAGCTCGTTCCTGATCTCCAGTTGAAATCCATGGGAGTGAGTCACCATCATTATGGTGATGATAAGTACAAGAGAAAAGTGCCCGTTGAGGGTTTGGGGAATCTTTTTTGACCCCATATGTGTAACTCTGTTTCTGTTCTTTATTATTTGCCCACTCGATCTTTTTGTTGGGACATAGATAGTGTTTCTACAAAAATTACTATTTTTAGAAATTGTAACGCCTATAAAGGATTCAGCTACTGCCTCGCGCGGGTCAAGGGGAGGAACAAGTCATTAGCCTACATCCACATTTTATTACTTATTTTGTTTGGACAGTAAATTTGCAAAACAGGTTGTTTTAAGTTTGTAACTACATCTCTGACCTTCGCAACCGCGCAGATTTTTGTTTTTTTTTTTAAACATTTTGTTTTCAATTCTAAATTGGTATATATTATAATATATATGACGTGTGTCTATCAATTTTTAAAACATAATAATTTTACTGTATATTTTTTATTGAATAGATTATTTAAAACTTTCACATGTATTTGTATTTTCTTCTATATACTTTTTTGGATTATTATTTCATTATTGGAATCGTAACTATATATAAAGATTGGTAAAATATTGTTTTATTGTCATCTTCAAAGGTATTGTAACATTTCACAAATTTAAAAAGTTTTTTAAAAAAATTAAACTTTTAGCTTCATAGATTTATATTATCGAGTAAATAACTAAACATTTAGTTTTGTTTAGTTTTTAAAATAAACTATATAGTTTTAATTTTTTTTTTCATTGGTTTAAGGTAGTATAAATTAATCATTGTTAGATAATGATGATTTTTGTTATTTACAAAAAAAAATCTTTATAATTTTAAAAGTTAAAATCGACAAATATTTAAATAATTAACATATGAAGGTATACTATTACAACATTAAATTATATCTATTTAATTTATACAATCTATAAATTTAATGTATCATCTATTGTTTAAATCTAATTATTGATAGGTCAATAAAAAATTTTGGTAAGCAAAAAATTATTAGGTAACTAATTTTTGTCTGGGAAAAAAACGTGTTGTAAACCTAACATATTTGTAACTTGTATTGGGTGTATTGTAGGTGATCTTCATCGTCCCTTCTGTTTCCTTTGTAACCTAAATAGGTTGAAAAACATACGAACTTATAAAAAAAAACTTCAATCCATCAGTAAGTAAAAAAACAGCTTGACGAAATTCAGGTACCATAATAACCAATTCTCCTTTCCTCGAGAAGTGAATATCAGTTGGAGTTTCTGGAAAATGATAACACCTCTCTGGCGTTTTGGAACTTTAAAAAAAACAGTCATAGCATTTAGTAATATACGTTAAGGTATTTATTTAAATCACATACATCCTCATGCCTCCTTCGCCTATAGTCGATTCTGTTCAAAAAATACAGGAAACCATTTGAGAAGGTCAGAGCTTACAATCATAAACCCGGTCCAAATACGAGTTATAGAGTTATATGTCTTTGACTGAAAAAACAAAAGTATTTATACTGAAAAACAACACCACGAAAACACAATAAAACTTTCTATCACTACAAGAAAACAGCGGTATTCTGACGGACATTCCGACGGAAAATGAAATCCTCGGAATATCCCGAAGAATTTCCGAGGGAATTCCGAGGAAACACAAAATTTGGTTTCCTCGGAATTTCCTCGGAATTTCCTCGGAATATACCGACGGAATTCCGAGGAAATATCAATCCGTCGGAATATTCCGAGAAAATTCCAAGGAAAAATGTGTTCCTCGGAAAAAACCGATGAATTCCGAGGAAATATTATAGCCGTTGGAGAGCCGTTGGGGGATTTTACAAAATTCCGAAAAAATTCCGAGGAACACTTAATATTCTCGATCGATCGATGGGATAATCTAATCGATCGATCACATTGTTACGCTTTGGTCAATCTAAGTGATCGATCGATGCATTTTTGGACATATATCCATCGATCGATCCGTTTATAAAAAACCGTTCGAGATTTTCCGAGGAAATTCCGAGGAACACTTGAGATTCTCGACCGATCGATGGAATAATCTAATCGATCGATCACATTGTTACGCTTTGGTCAATCTAAGTGATCGATCGATGCATTTTTGGACATATATCCATCGATCGATCCGTTTATAAAAAACCGTTCGAGATTTTCCGAGGAAATTCCGAGGAACACTTGAGATTCTCGACCGATCGATGGAATAATCTAATCGATCGATCACATTGTTACGCTTTGGTCAATCTAAGTGATCGATCGATGCATTTTTGGACATATATCCATCGATCGATCCGTTTATAAAAAACCGTTCGAGATTTTCCGAGGAAATTCCGAGGAACACTTGAGATTCTCGACCGATCGATGGAATAATCTAATCGATCGATCACATTGTTACGCTTTGGTCAATCTAAGTGATCGATCGATGCATTTTTGGACATATATCCATCGATCGATCCGTTTATAAAAAACCGTTCGAGATTTTCCGAGGAAATTCCGAGGAACACTTGAGATTCTCGACCGATCGATGGAATAATCTAATCGATCGATCACATTGTTACGCTTTGGTCCATCTTAGTGATCGATCGATGCGTTTTTGGACATTTATCCATTAATCGATCCGTTTATAAAAAACCGTTCGAGATTTTCCGAGGAAATTCCGAGGAACACTTGAGATTCTCGACCGATCGATGGAATAATCTAATCGATCGATCACATTGTTAC
>NC_027754.1:36635042-36653763 GCF_000695525.1 Brassica oleracea var. oleracea | reverse complement strand
GGAAATTCATTTCCTCGGAATTCCGTCGGAAATTTCCGAGGGATTTCCGAGGAAAGATGAATTTCCGAGGAGTTATTTCCGAGGACTTTTTTCGTCGGTATGTCGTCGGAATAGCGTTATTCCGACGACATACCGACGATTTTTTCCCTCAGTATGCCACTGTTTTCTTGTAGTGTATTCATTACAAATAAAACAAAAGTATTCATACTGAAAAACAAAAGTAATCTTGATTTTTTCATATGTTTTCGTAGAATGATTTTATTTTTATCATTGATATGGGTATGATAAACGTAATATATATGTCGTCCAAGAAAAAAGAAAGAGTAATATATGTTAATCATTCAAATTAGCGTTAAACCAAAAGGAATAATAGTTTTCTTAAAATATAACCGTGAGATAAGTTGGTTCCTATTGTTAAGGGAATAAAGTAGATTATATTAATGTCTCTTATTTAATATCAAGATTATTAATGATTGAAAAATGCAATGTGACCAACTCTAGTATATAGTCCATTTTTTTTTAAAAAAATCACACATGAATGAGAAGTCATGACTTCCCTTTTAATATAATAGATTATAAGATTTAACTAGATTTCGATCCGCGCAACCGCGCTGATTTTTGTTATTATTTATTTTTTTATACATTTTGTTTTCAATTCTAAATTGGTATATATTATAATATATATGACGTGTGTCTATCAATTTTTGAAACATAATAATTTTACTGTATATTTTTTGTTGAATAGATTATTTAAAACTTTCACATGTATTTGTATCTTCTTCTATATATATATTTTTGGATTATTATTTCATTATTGGGCTCGTAACTATATATAAAGATTGGTAAAATATTGTTTTATTGTCATCTTCAAAGATATTGTAACATTTCACAAATTTAAAAAAAAATTTAAAAAAATTAAACTTTTAGCTTCATAGATTTATCTAACTGAGTAACTAACTAAACATTTAGTTTTGTTTAATTTTTAAAATAAATTATATAGTTTAAATTTGTTTTCGTTGGTTTAAGGTAGTATAGATTAATCATTGTTAGATAATGATGACTTTTGTTATTTACAAAAAAAAAAATCTTTATAATTTTAAAAGTTAAAATCGACAAATATTTAAATAATTAACATATGAAGGTATACTGTTACAACATTAAATTATATCTATTTAATTTATACAATCTATAAATTCAATGTACCATCTATTGTTTAAATCTAATTATTGAGAGGCCAATAAAAAATTTTGGTAAGCCTAAAATTATTAGGTAACTAATTTTTGTCTGGGAAAAAAACGTGCTGTAAACCTAACATATTTTGTAACTTGTATTCGGTGTATTGTAGGTGATCTTCATCGTCCCTTCTGTTTCCTCTGTAACCTAAATAGGTTGAAAAACATACGAACTTATAAAAAAAACTTCAATCCATAAGTAAGTAAAAAAAACAGCTTGACTAAATTCAGGTACCATAATAACCAATTCTCTTTTCCTCGAGAAGTGAATATCAGTTGGAGTTTCTGGAAAATGATAACACATCTATGACGTTTTAGAACTTTTTAAAAAACAGTCATAGCATTTAGTAATATACGTTAAGGTATTTATTTAAATCACATACATCCTCATGCCTCCTTCGCTTATAGTCGATTCTGTTCAAAAAATACAAGAAACCATTTGAGAAGGTCAGAGCTTACAATCATAAACCCGGTCCAAATACGAGTAATAGAGCTATATGTCTTTGACCGAAAAAACAAAAGTATTTATACTGAAAAACAACACCACGAAACACACAATAAAACTTCATATTCATTACAAATAAGAAACTGGCATACGAGTTATAGAGTTATATGTCTTTGACTGATAAAACAAAAGTATTCATACTGAAAAACAAAAGTAATCTTGATTTTTTCATATGTTTTCGTAGAATGATTTTATTTTATTTTTACTTTTTTTTGGCAGCTAATGATTTTATTTTATCATTGATATAGGTATGATAAACATAATATATGTGTCGTCGAAGAAAAAAGAAAGAGTAATATATGTTAATCATTCAAATTAGCGTTAAACCAAAAAGAATAGTAGTTTTCTTAAAACATAACTGTGAGATAACTTGGTTCCAATTGTTAAGGGAATAAAGCATACTATATTAATATCTTTTATTTAATATCAAAATTATTAATGATTGAAAAATGCAATGTGACCAACTCTAGTAGATAGTCCATTTTTTAAAAAAATCACACATGAATGGGAAGTCATGATTTCTATTTTAATATAATAGATAATATAATAGATAGTAACTATTTAGAATTTGCTTCTAATGAAAAAATATTGGAAATATCGCAACTAGAGAAATACTTCACGACATGTCTTAAAAAGGTCAACATAATTTATATAAGCAACTAGCGAAATAATTTGTAAATTTGATAATTCAAAATGAGATATAACAATAGTTAATACTACTGCTTAAGCATGAGCAAGCATACTAATTAGAGGGTGGCCTCAACAAACAGCAAAACCGGCCGGCTAATATATACTTGAAAACTTAGATCTTGAATAAATCCCACAGTTAGTGGTAATCCTCTAAGTGAACTTCGATGGGCTATATATAACCTATAAACATAATTAAGTATAAGGATCTTAACATTAACCTGAAAATGGTGTCTCTAAATCTTTCCTTCGCCTTAGTATTTATCTTGGCAATCTTATTCACATTTTCTGAAGCCAACAACAGCAGAAAACTCCTGCAAACTCCCACTAACTACCAGCCAGCATATTCTCCTCCTCCATCTCCTACTCCGGTTTATTCTCCCCCAGTTAATCCTCCTCCTCCTACTCCGGTTACTTATCCTCCTCCTACTCCGGCTTATACCCCTCCTGTTGCTCTTCCTCCTCCGACTCCAATAAATTCTCCTCCTCCTCCCGCTCCGATAATTCCACCTTTGAAAGCTAATCCTTCTCCTCAAGCTTACAGAGCCTTTTACTACAGAAAGTCTCCTCCTCCTCCCTCCGGCAAACCTTGGTGGTGGTTGTTATGAGGCGGTAAAAATTGGCTCAGGAAAGGACACTTGCCAATGTCCTAAAACATTAAGAGTGCACTACTGTTGTCTTATAACATGGTTTTGATGTTTCTAGTCAGGTATTTTGTATTTTATTATTTGGAATGTCAAATGTATTCATCAGCAAAAATATAAATGTTTTGCGAGCTATTTGACTATTTGTATTTGCAATATGAAGCCTTTTGCTTTTCCTGTTTTTAAATAATCGATTGTCGACAACATTTGCCTTCTATAAAAATTAATATTGTCTCCTACAAAAACATTCGTTTGTAACTACAATAGTAATATAATGTAGAATATGCATTTTGTTCCAGATTATCTGGCTTCCCACACTCGTAAGTATTTGTGTGATATTGTGGGTGTCATCCACACATCAAAGTTGTTATGATCATCCAATATTATAGAAGAAACATATTAATTATTGAACACAAATAGAGAGGTTTCCTTAACACAACGACAAGTCAGATTGTAGAGCCAAATTATGTTAAAAATAAAGAATTTTCTTATTTTTGGTCGACATATTAAGATACAAAAGTACATGTACATACCATTTTGGTACATATCACAGAAAGAACATAAACTACTATATTCTTCATCATTTCTTCTCTCTTTCTTGTGTTCTATACTTAATCGTCCTTTTCCTTGTCGTCATCATCGTAATCATTGTCATCGCTTGACCTGGTGCGATTGCGTTCCGCTCGCAAAGCTATTAACTGCCTCGGAGACCACGCCTTCCATGGCTCGACAAGCTTTTCAACAGGCCTCACCAACTCTAGAAACCTTAACAAAATGTTGTGCGGATAGTACGTCTCAAAACCAACGAAATATATACCGTTCGGCTTGATGACGTATTTACACACATGTCCTCCGCACAACATAGATGTCATCGACAACGTCTTGATCTCGACATGCGCTGTCCCTTGGCTTGACAGAAAATGGCATATGTGAATCACCACGCCGTTTCCAAACGGCGGTACATCAAAATCCCATGAAAATTGCGTTTTGGGACGCGATCTGTGCCACCGGAGGGATTTTTCAGATGACTTGCACCGGTAGACAACTGATGGGCGTTTTAAGCCGTACATTTCGTTTTTCATCGCTATCGTGAAACTCACATCTCCAACTTCTATCGATTCTACATAGAATATGATGACTTGCAACACAAAGCACCAGACTATACCGTTCTTGGCAATGCTATAGTCTCCTCTCATTTTTTTTTCCTATTTTCTTATAAAGTTACTCAAGTTCTGAATTCTTATTGTTTTTCTTTTTACTTTATGACACTTTCGTTTTCTTTTGCTTTTATATATTTACGAAAGGATACGAAAAGTTATGGAAGAAAATTGGTTTTGTAGCTACTAACGAGATAACCAATCCAGTGTCTATTGTTGGATAATAAAAATACAACAATGTAGTAATTAGTGATACCAATTGATTTGTTACACCACACGTTAAAAACGAAAACTACATTTTTGTTATAACTTCTAACAATATTTCCTAGTGATACATACATGATACATATTAGACTGTAAATTTAAATCTTAAAAAAGTTGGCTAGTGGTAGATAGCTTTTGGGAAGATAAGAAATAACCTCACAATACTAAACTAGTGTGTCCATGCGGATATAAAACCATATTTCTTTTAGCTCGTTTGAATACCCAAAAAAGATCTATCCATGGGTTACATATTCCCGTAAATAATTAATTTGGACTCTACCATAATCAAAGATATCCCAGTTTAATGAAAATATATATTGTAATTTAAAAAATACGTGTAGATAGTTCTTATTCTATAAATAAAGAAATATTGTGTTTCAACTTGTAAATTGATAAAGTATTTTGTAAAGAATTATAAAATCATCAAACGAACAACATTAAATTTTAGGAAAAATGTGAAAAATATTATAAATGAATAACCATGAAATCTGAAAATTTAACAATCAGTATAAATCCGACTTCCATTTGTTTCTTAAAATGATTATAAACATCTCAGGCAACTTAGGTTGAGTATGACGATAAGGCCAAGGAGTCCAAGGAAAAAGCTCGTTAGTATCTTTCATAAAAGACCTTCACGGCTGATCGCTAAAACGCATCTGTATGACTGTATCCAGGACACCGACGTCCAAGCGCCGGCGTTATCTCGATATAGATATTAACATAACCCAAATTAGACCGGAAATGGCACGGTTAACCACCTTTGCGTTAGGAAAACTGTAAAAGAAGAACTTTCGAAGAACACGTCTCCAGGGAGAGACCTAGTCCAATGTTTTGGTTTCTTGATCCCTTTTAGTTCGTTGATAGCTTCGAAGATCACATTAGTTCCGTCTTTGAGTTCGAAATCAGAGCTGTAGTATTCGCTGGGATGAATCGTTTCGTAATCAGCGTAATGGTTTATCAAAGGGCTGTGGTCGTCCCCGCTGGTTGCGTGTATCCCAGGGATTAGACATATTAGGGTTCCAAGAAACAACTTGTTTTCCATTTCCTCCTTTGGAAGATTATTTCAACGTTTTAAAAAAATATCCTTTTTTAGATAAATGTCATTAAATAGAAAGTATTTGCAACGTTTGTGTGTACAATGGTGCTGTAACATTCTATATTAATTTGACATGTTTGTTGAGATAATCAAATCAAATATAAGAACTTTTTAACCGTTAATGATATTGCAGCTGCTATCTCAAGTCTTCTCACTTTGTAAGATAACAATCAAAAATAAAGAAACTAGCTACATCATATAATGAGTTAAACAATGTGCACTCACTCTCTAACACAGTGGCTGCGAAACAAACAACAATTATAGTGTGTTTGGATTGTAATCAAATACTAAAACAGAGGCAGCGTACATGTGCTAAACACTCAAAAGGCATGATGATCTTCCTACGTAGCTTTATAACAAGTTACTGGGAGATCTTTGGCTCATCCAATCATAGTACGCTTTCTTCCTCGTTGCCTCACTGCATAACCCCAAAAAGAAAATACCATTTTTGTAAAGTTTGAAAACAGAGTTGGTTTTTTTAAGAGGGGTATGATAGAAGTAGAACCTTGAGCGAGCTTGTTGAACGTGGCTGACCATTGCTTTGAGGACTTCCTATACGCTGTTAGTATACGATCCATCTACATTTTCACAACATAACACTCAACAACAAACCGAACCAAGCAAAAAAAAAAAAAAAACAGTAAAGTAGTTACGGTCTGCATCACTCTTTACCACGTTTCCGCATGAAGAATGCATTGAGAGCAAGGCTCTTTCAAGCACATACAAATCAACAGCTTTGTCTTCCGGCAAGGTGGACGTGAAACTCAACCCGAAATCAATTAGTACCTGAGAGAAGACATGAACTGTAAAGTAACTGAACATATCAGAAACGTCTTTGAAGAGACGCTTACTTACCAGCTGATTCGTTCCGCTTCTGACTAACATGTTTGATGTGGTCAAGTCACCGTGAGACAAACCACCATCATGGAGCTTAGCTATGGCCTCACCAATCTGAGCGGCGATATCATCCAACCGCTCCTCGACTATCCCATTGGCGCCAAACTCTAGGAAAACGTCTTTGACAGAGACGCCTTCGATGTACTCAAGTGTCAGGGAATGAAGGAGAGGATCCACTGCGTAGAGGACTGGTGTACAGACCCCGAGCTTTCTTGCTTTCGTCATACACCTAGCCTCCTACATGTAAGATGTAACAGTTGATTGATTAACTTCTACTTTTCTCTCAAGATTTAAAACAAAGGTGATGAAGAGGGAAGAAACGAACAGCATTCAATCGTTTGAGTGTGAGTTTCACATCGAGAATCGGGTGTCTATACTTCTTCGAGAACCGCTCTTTCACGATGGATCTCCTCCCCACAAATGTTGACTCGAACACCCTCTGAAACAAAACATGTAAAAGACTTGATCTTTTGTCAAGGAAAAAAAAAAGAGAGGAAACATATAACACTGATTGATTCACACTGATACACTTACAGCCTCAGCTCCTTGTTTTATCAGAACGAGAGACTCCTTCCCAACGTTTTCCTCACAATCCATCCTAAGTTTATTTCTTGGAAGCCTTGCACAAACTAGAAAGCCAACACAAAGAAAGACACTTGAACAATTGTTTGAAGCTCTAGAAATAAGGCCGCACAATAGTCACCCATGTCTAACTTAAACCTCCCCCAACTAAAATCTGTAGGATTGTATGTTACCAATGTACGGTCGGTCATACCAACATCAAAACTAACAAATAGTGTGACTCGATACTAACACAAAAGTCGTAAACTTTGAGTTAATAATACCAACGCAAATCTACATAATGTCAAAAACAATTGACTATGTAATCTACCACCGATAAACAGCCAATTGATTCGTGACAAAAGCAACCGTGTTAACTATTAAACGTAACATGTCTGTTAGTGTCATCTTAACATGAAATGAGCATATGTAGATGCATACGAAATCACAAAAAAAAAAAAATAGATCAGAATCAGTAACATACAGGTGTTATCAATCAATCCTATGTACAAAAGTAAACTTTTTTTCCGGCAACTTCTGTCTGAAACTAACATAACACATAACTAACTCGCTGTTCCAGACAAAAAACATCAAATTTGTTTGGTCTAGAACATGACAAATCTAATCGTAAAACCATATCTTTATCATCATATGTAAAACCTCTTAATCGGGGTAATATGGGAAACACAAACAGGCACTATAAACTTGTCGGAATCTTGTTTGGTCTCTGAGGATATAGTCAAACAAGAAAACTCGAAGAAACAAGAGAAATCAAATTCACGGGAAAGAAGGACTAACCAACTATGACTATGTGCCGGCCAAGAAGGAGTGAACCTGGTGAAAGACGAATAGCTACCGTCGCCGGAAAGGAGGCGGAGGAGGAGAAACTATCAAAACAACTATAAAACCCTTCTTTCGATGCTCTTCGATTCGAACACTCGTTAACAATTTTGCTTTAAGTCCTCTAAGCTTTATTTATTCTGATATTTAGCTCAGACTTTTAAAATAACAAAAAAAAAGACCTAAAATATTAGAGAAATTTGGGGGAAAAGCTTCCCCTTTTTAGTAAATAATTCACATTTTCTTTTACCATTTACTTCGTGCAGTGCAGTAAGAGTGGATTAGTTTTGCATCTGATCACTTTTCTAAATTACTTTGACAAATCCTCATGTAGTTAATCTCTGTTTTCACCCTAATTATGGTAGCTTACTTATCCTCTTAAGTGGTAACAATGTAACCAAGAAAACATTAAATTTATCCAAAAAAAAGGTATACATGATCAGCCACAAAACTATATATAACCATTTGCTTGCGACATCCACAATAAACTTTGGGATTTCTACCTCGAAACGCTATGGCATTGACCAAATCCCATTATTATCATTTAAATTACGATGTTATATGTTTTTGTGATCCGCCAAATTTGCAAATCACATTTTCTTACTAAAAATACAAAATCACATTTTTCCGTCAAATCGCAAAATCATATTTAAATCTATCAATTATCGCCAAACCGCTAAATCATTTTTTGCTAAGATTGAGAAATTATTTTTCGGTAAAGTCATAAAATTTTATTCTTTTACCAAAATGTAAAATTTTCAATTTTTTGGACTTTGTGTGTAAACCAATTAGTTATAGTCCTTGGGTTTGTTTTTCAATAGACATTAGACTATTTATGAACAGAAAATGAAATTATCCAATTAGACAAATTCCATCGGACATCGACGGTTCAATTGACATCTCTATATACAAGTAACCAATAAATTCACTTGCAAAAAATGTTTGTAGGTTTTACAAACTATACAATTCGAGCATGATCACACGCTTAACTGTGAAATTCTTCACGAATAGGTAACCAAAACGCCAAATGCATTTTAACTGTATCATTCAGTCCCATTCTTTTAATTTTTCACATGCACCACTATAACTCTCTAAAAATCAGGATATTTACAACTCGATCTCGTTTCCAAATAAATCTTCTTAATACATGTAGTTTTCTTTAAGATGCAACAAGTTCCGATCCAAGTCTATAATTTTTTGGACTAGAGACAAAAGCTGATTAGTGAATTATACTCCGTCCGTTTTCCAATAAATGATGTTATTCCTTAGTGCACAAAGATTAAAAAATTTATTTTTTTCTAAAAAGTAGTTTTAAAAATATAATTTAAAAATCATCTAACCAATTACAGAAATGACTACAAAATCTAATTGATTACACGGTTTTCAATAAAATTAAAAATAACATAAAAATATCAAAACATCTTCTACTTTAAAACAACAAAAAATTTCTAAAACATATCTATTATATTATGAAATGGATGGAGTATTTATGTAGCTGCTAATAATCAACCTGACACATCTACTTTTGGAACATAAGATTTTACCACTAAAGTTAGCAGTTTCGGGTGGATTAATTTTTTTTTTGACTAAAGGCTTAATGCATTAATATTTTTCTTGCAAACTGTTTTCTATTACGATCTTTCAAATCACATCTGATGATGTAGCTATGGTTAATGAGAACTAACAGTCCCTAGTTTTGGGATAATCTTTCTCGCAAATTCATTTCATATATTTTCAAGATATCATTAATCATACATCAGTTGTTTTTAAACCATTATTTTCTCCCGGGAACAAGGTATTAATATATTGTTTGGGTCCGAAGCGGTTCTATTATCTCGTTTGGTAGATGTAAAAAAAAGAATAAACTTCCACTAGATTTTAACCCACATATTTTTCACTAGATTAAAATACATGTTTTAAATATATAATTTTTATTTTAGTGTTATATATTGTGTATTTCTATAATATTATTTTTATATTTCTTATTTGGCATTATTAATATATAGTGATTTATTTAATAAATTTTACTTTGTTATTAATTTTTATTACTTACTAATCAATTTTCAAGTTAGGTGAAATAAAATAACAATCTGAAATAATACATTTTGCATATAATACATTTTTAATTTAGTTATATTATATAAAAGAAATATGTTTAAGATAATTTATATTTACATCTTGTGTTTAAAAAAATATACTTTTAACATCTACAATTTTAGTATTTTACGGGATCCATAAGTAAAAACATTGTTTTATTTAAATAATATAGCCCTATTATTTTAGTAAATTTTATACATAGTAGTATCTATCATATTATTTTAGTAAATTTTATTGATATATGATATTTTTGGATTTTATGATATGAAATTTTCTTTTCTTAATTAATTTTTCAAAATATAAGATTGCTTTAATATTTACAACATATATAGTTTATTTTTTCGTGGTGCATTTCAGAAATAGTTAATTTTTACAAAATTTTATATTTTGTCAAGAAAACTTTAGAAAATTACACAACTATTTTTGAGTTTGAAAGATTATATGAATTTTGAATTTGTTTTGTTGCTACATTAATATATTATTTTATAAAAAAAATTGATTTTTTGGCAATATTTTCTAAATTTTCCCAACATATTTTGTCATAATTAAAATAAAAAATAAATAAATTTATAATTAAAATTTGATTTTTCTTTAATATTTAAATGAATTACTAAAATTTCAAGTTTTCTAATAACATGTTTTTTAAATAGAATATGAGCTAAATGTTATTATATACTATTATATTTTGTATATAAACATTTTAAACAATAGATTGTTGAGAGTTTCAAAATAAATAAAAAGATAATATACAGTTGTACATATAAAATTTTAACCTATGTTAATAATTTTTTTTTTTGTAAAAGATTGTATAGTTTACGAATTTCAACTCATTTTAATGATGAGTGATAATTTATTTAAATGAAACAATTTTAAAAATATTTTTTAATTTACCTATTTAATATAATTTTGTCATATTTAATTCATATAGCACTTCTATTTTATATAATACAGAATATAATTATAAAATTTATATAATTTTTATTTTCTGGTTTTAATAAAATTTTTGTTAACATTGATTTATAATAATATTATATTACTAATTATGAAATTAACTAATGTGTTATCTAATAAAAATATTTAATTTTTAAGGAAGCTTTTGTTAGATTCTTTATCAGCAGATTTTGTTATAATTTATAATTGATTTATTATTAATGTTAATAATCAAATATGTCATATTAACTAATTATTTAAGTGATATTATTATAATTGGTTAATAGTAGATAAAAAATATGACCATAAATTAATAGATTAGATTTGGTAATTTCTAAATTTAAAATTATATAAATAAGAAATAGACTAAATAAAATGCAAGTTGAAGAAAATAAGAAAATGCATGGTAAGTGAGGAAATGTAGTATGAACAAGAACCCGGTGGAAGATAAGGTTCTGGAAAGCAAACAGCATATCCCCATAATTGGATCAATGTAGGGCTGGACGACTAACAAACCCCAATCTGACACGTGACTGGCTGGGCATTTTCCACATGCTTTCCTGCCGAAAGTGGAAAGATAACGTGATGGCCATCACAAGATTAATATGGGTGTGTGGTCACCCATATTCCTCCATTAATCAATCAACATTACATATATTTATCTGAAAACGAGTATATAAAAAAGAATTTGTTTATAATGTCGTAACGCTCTTTTGTTTATATTTTTCTGCGTTAATAACCGTTCATTATATAAAAATGCGAAGCTACAGTTTTTTGAATCTTGATACCAACATATATAAAAGATAACCAAGACAGTGGATGAAAACAATCGGAGAATAAGGGGTTCTTCGTTTCACCATCTGTGATCTCCTTCCAAATGATCCATTGTATGATCCATTCAGATTTTTGAGACGGTTTGTTTGTACATCCAGATGGTTCATATAGATGAATCAGCTAAATGACTTTTATGTTTGTTTCTTTATTTTCATTTTCATCCAAATGAGTTT
Source organism: Brassica oleracea var. oleracea (assembly GCF_000695525.1). Classification (NCBI taxonomy): domain Eukaryota; kingdom Viridiplantae; phylum Streptophyta; class Magnoliopsida; order Brassicales; family Brassicaceae; genus Brassica; species Brassica oleracea. The sequence continues at coordinate 36,641,846 of NC_027754.1, read as the reverse complement.
TAGTAAACAAATTACCAAAATACCCTTGTCTTAATTTAACCATATGTTAAAATTTACTACAATAGTAACTTCTAATAAACAAGAAAATTGATATACATGTATTTAAAAAAAAAAACTTTAGAGTTTCAAACTAAAAGAGTATTAATAATAAACCGATTGTAACTTCGGTTTTGGCGGGAAACGAATTTTTTCGGTTTTAACGGAAACGAGATTTTTTGATTTTGACGGGAAAACGAGATTTTTTTGATTTTGGTGGGAAAATACAATTTTTGGTTTTGGCGAGAAAAGGCATTTTTACGATTTTGGCGGGAAAACGAGATTTTTAGGTTTAAGCGGGAAAATGTGTTTTTTGGTTTAAGCGGAAAAATGCGTTTTTCGGTTTTGGCGGGAAAAAGAGATTTTTTTGGTTTTGGCGGGAAAATACAATTTTTGGTTTTGGCGAGAAAACATGTTTTGTGGTTTTGGTGGAAAAACGCGTTTTTGCATTTTTGGCTGGAAAACGAGATTTTCGGTTTTGGCCGAAAAACACGTTTTTTGGTTTTTGCGGGAAAACAAGATTTTTTCGGTTTTGGCAGGAAAACGACAAGTTTTCGATTTTGGCGAGAAAACACGTTTTACGATTTTGGCGGGAAAACGCGTTTTTTGCATTTTTGGCGTGAAAACGCGTTTTGTAGTTTTTGCATGAAAACACGTTTTTTCGGGTTTCGCGGAAAATACGTTTTGGTGGGAAAATATGTTTTTTCGGTTTCGCGGAAAATGCGTTTTGGCGGGAAAATATTTTTTTTTTGGGTTTCGCAGAAAATGCGTTTTGGCGGAAAAATATGTTTTTGCGGTTTTCACGAGAATCAGTTTTGGCGGGGAATGCATTTTGATGAGAAAACACATTTTTCGGTTTTGGCGGAAAAACACGTTTTGTGGTTTTGGCGGGAAAACATGTTTTGTGTTTTGGCGGAAAAATGCGTTTAGGGGTTTGGCGTGAAAACGCGTTTTTCGATTTTGGCATGAAAACACATTTTTGCGGGAAAACACGTTTTTGCAATTTTAGCGAGAAAACACGTTTTTGCAATTTTGTGCGGAAATGCATTTTTAGGGTTTTGGCGTGAAAATTCGATTTTAGGTTTTCGCGGGAAAATGTATTTTTGTGGTTTTGTCAGTTTTCGTGTATAACAAAATGATATTATGTTTATGTTTGTAATTTGTGAATTACATCAGAAGTATAATAGACATTATACCATATTGGATGAACCATCTCCATCCAAATGGTCCAAATTGGATTAGCTGAATGGACTTTAAAATTAATCATAAATTTCCGAAAGTCATCCGGATGATCCATCCAGATGAGTTGCACTTTTAGTGCCTAAACGAACAAAACTCTCATCTTCATCCAGATGGCTCATTTGCCAAAACGATATTGTGTGAGGTGGTTTATTTGCCAAAACGTGTACATGAATATTAAAGGATCGCGTGACAAAAGAAGATTGATGTTATTGAAAACGAGATCCCCACATTATGTCTTTACACTTGTTTTCCACCTAGATGTTTGTAGCAGTTCCATGGAGGTTTTTTTAAACATAATTCCATGGAGGTTATAGGTTAAAATCTTGACAGTCGTCTGCAAAATAAATGTTCAAAATGAAAAGAAAAATGGAACACATTCCCAAGAATATGTTAAAGATAAGCATAGGTGCTCGCTCAGAAGAGAAAGGTATCATGAAAGCACAAACATATACGTAATTCCATATTCGGAAATATGTTATATTTTAATGTATTTTGGGTATCGTTTCTGAATATTATTTTGTATATATACAAAAGTAAATGTTAAAACAAACTTTTTATCTATATGAAAGATTCAGCTTTGTTCATAGAGATCAAAAATCAAGAAGATATGTGATGACTAGTTTGTCTTTATTATTACATGGAGAAAAAGAGTTTTGTTTATTGGGGTTTATTGAGACACTGTATTTGTTAGTGTTAATTTCATTTTCTCGTTGCTATCAGCTTTTGTAAACACTGACAGAATATCATACTATTAATTAAATTAAAATGTCAAAATTTTCATACGTTAGAGTTATTTTATTAATATAATGTTCCTTTTTAAAAGTGCTATATACTCTTATAATTGTTAAATATCAAAGGTATAATTTACATTAACACACTAATAACAAGAGAAAACTGTTCAACAAACTCCATTTTTCTTTTACAATGTTGGGTGATGAATTGATATCATAAATTAGCATGTTAGAATTAATCACAATTTCCAAATTTTTGGATAATAACACAATAAATTATTTAAATATTTATGTTAGAATTAGTATATTAAAAATCTCTATTCATCTACATAATCCTTTTTGGATAATAACACAATAAATTATTTAAAGATTTATTATGCATCTACATACATAATTCTAATTATGCATCTACGTACATACACATGTGTATGTTATTTATTTAAATGTGTATGTTATTTATGCCTACACATTTAAATAATTCTAACATACTAATTCAGACAAAGAAATATAGATACATTTGTATATGTAAATATTTTGTTACTATTATCAGCATTTGAAATTTTAATTCATTACATAAAATAAAATGTTAAGGTTGAGTAAACAATGTTTTGAAACTTTAATAGAACTATGAGAGACACAGTCAAGTGTGATAAAAACTAAAGGTAAAGTTTATTGTTTTCGATGAAATTTGTTGGCCGATTTTCAATTATAGTTGACTTGATAATGTATATACTAATAAATATTTGTAAAATAATTATATTCGTATACACGAAAAAAACAACTAACTAATCTTTGTGTGCTGATAAATTTTTTTAGTGATATCTCGGATATTTCATAAGAAGAAGGGACAAATATATGACTCAACTGGATCTATAAACTACTTAAAATTTGATTCTGTGATTTTCAAAAATCTAAAATAATTGGATTAACCATTTGTACTTTTGTAGAAATAATTAAAAAAAAATTGTTGAAAATTTGAGATTTTTCATAATAGTAGATAAAAAATATATTTTGAGTTATTTTTGAAACTATTTATAGTTAAAACTTACAAATGCTTATGAAGCAAAGCAAAAGAAGTAGATATTTTGTGGTTAATAATAAGAGTTCGGTTTTGGTGAAAACTGAAACACAAATTTTCATTTTTAACATCAAACGGGTAGACCAGAAACGCAATTCTTTATCAAATTTGTATTTATCACATCTTTCATAAATGATGTTAATTTTATAAGTTAGAGAATGTAACGATTGTATCTAATTATCTGTAGTTACGGGGGTGAATGGTAGTTGGTGTACACAGATCTATTTATTTCTACATCAGCAAATTCAGAACAATCAAGCCTTAATTTTTTTTTTGAAATCACAGCTCTTGAAATAACCTACAGCTGTACAAGTGCTCTGCAGAGCCAAATATCCAAAGCAATTTTTAGTGTTTTTCATAAAATTCTACAGCAATAAAATTTAAAGGCACAACAAAAAATCTACAGATTTTTTCTATAGCAAAAATTTTAAAGCTACATCCATTACCAATCGGACCCTATGACACCAAATTACATAAAAGAGAATATATATATATATATATATATATATATATATACTTCCTTCGTTTCATATTAAGTGTCGTTTTGGAGAATTTTTTTCGTTATAAAATAAGTGTCGTTTTCGATTTTCAATACAAAATTTATTAATTTTATGCAAAATTTATTTTTCTATTGGTTGAAATATAATATGTATAGGTAATAGTGTTTTTTATAGGAAATATACAAAATTAATTATTTCCTTAATTCGTGTGTCGAAACCTAAAACGATACTTATAATGAAACAGATAGAGTATATATTATATATATATAATAGTGAAAAAAGCTATTAATGACCGAAATTTCGTATGTGGTGAAAAACGGAAACAGAAAACGTCTTTGAATTTTGACTGCATTCCGTCGGTTACGAAGCAATCAATATGGGTTAATTATGATTTGACCAAAAGAAAAGAATAACGGGCCATATAAAAATATAGGAAATTATCATTAATATCTTTTAAAAGATTATATATATACTCTATATTTTATTCATCTTTTCTTCTCCTTTCATTAATATCTTTTTGCGTATTGATTATCAGTATCAAATAATAGGAGAAGAAATGTTAAAAAGATTATTTTTTTCAAAAAAAAAAATGTTAAAAAGATTAATAATTGGAGAGGAGAGAGAAAATAGGTTATCTTCTTTGTTAAGATCTCTCTCGATCTCTCTCTCTTTTGGCTATATAAAGCCACAACAGGGCTCCATTTCTTCCCACAGCCAAAGATAAAAGAAATACATATAGGAGTAGCTAGAGCGATGTTCATCCCTAATGACTTTGTAGCTAGAGCTATGTTTATTTATTCATTGAGTTTGAAGTGACTTACAAGGGCTAGGGTTTGTGGTTGGATATGCACGAGACATATACTCAGGGATGGTTAGAGTGATAACGAATTATGGTGACAGAAGAGAGTGAGCACACATGGTGGCTTTCTTGCATATTTGAAGGTTTCATGCTTGAAGCTATGTGTGCTCACTCTCTATCCGTCACCTTGTTCTTTTCTCTCACATCTCTCACCATTTTTTTGTATTTTAAGTGACATGTTTTAATTCTATTTTGATGTTTTAGATTTTGCTCCACTTTTTGGTTTCAAAAACATGAATTAGTAATATCAAAAATAAATTATTATGCCATAATCATGTTGATTTTCTCAATTATCAATTATTAGCATATCAAAATCTCTCTCTCTCTCTATAAGTTTTTTTTTAATCTCTCTCTCTGTTGTGAAAAATCTTTTATTTAATTTGTTAAAATATCTCTCACCCTTTTGCTATTAAAATCCACAGTCTGATTCCATTTCTTTGCAGAGCCGATGATAAACAAATACATACCTCTAAAATGTTTATAGAGTAATGTTCCTTCTCAATGGAATATCAACATTTATATATGTCTTTTAAAAAAAAAAAACATTTTTATATATATGTATATAGTCATTGAGTTTGAAGTGCCAGAATGACTAGGGTTTGTACGTGGTTGGATCATAGATTCATGAAACACACAGACGGATGGTTTGAGTGCTGAGGAATTGATGGTGACAGGAGAGAGAGCACACATGGTGGCTTTCTTGCATATTAGAAGAGCGCATGCTTGAAGCTATGTGTGCTCAGACCACCCGCAACGGGGGTTCACGAGTAATCCTTAGCACAAATACATAGGTTAGGCGTAATATAATTGTTCATCATTTGTCTCAGGCTAACCAAAATGGGACAAGATTACAGCTACTCCCAGCCTTCTTCATCATCAAACTCTCTAGACATGAGCTCCCTTCTTGAAGCAGAAGCTAAGCTGTACGCGGATGAAGCTGAGAGTCCCTACTGCAATGCAGAGCCGGATCAGTTCCCACCTCAACGAGAGCCTGATGATGGAATCCCGACGGCATGCTACTGTGGTGCTCAGCCTGTTGTCGAATGCTCTTACACACCTAAAGATCCATACAGAAGATACTTCATGTGCGCCAATGTCGATGATGGGGACTGCCACATATGGAAATCGTGGGATGTGGCTTTAATGGAGGAGATGAGTGAGTTTCAGAGACATCTCAGGCAGCTCAAGGATCAAGCTTTTGAGTGTGACCAGAAGCTGCTTAAGCTACAGAAGACCTTGTGTGAGCTAAAGAAGAAATCAGAGACTCCAAATGCCTTTGCATTGGCACTTTATGCAATGGTGTCCGCATTAGTTTTCATAGGTTTGGCTGCTATGTTCCTGAGTGGTAAGTATCTGTCTTGTGCTTTTGGTTGTTGTTCATTCTACTTAGTAAAACTTTTGACTGTTTGATCTAATGTTTTTGCAGGAAGAGCTTCAAAGAAGTAAACCAGACTGTCATAAAGCTCGAGAGCGTCTGTATAATTAGGTACGTTTAGTACTACCTCCTACTCTCTTTTCTTTGAATAATTAAAACATATATGTTAGTTGTAGTTGTAGTTGGTCTTGCGTAAATGATTTAGTTGTAGTTGTTTAATTAAAAATAAAACCCGAAAAAGATGTCAGTTGTAGTTGATTGCGTAAATGCTAGGTGTTTGGTTTCTACCTTCCTACCGCCTCAGAGTTGATTGTTTTAAATGTTTTTGTACTTTACAAATGCGTATTAGTCTGATTTGATTGGTGTTCAATGCAACTAGTTAGCTTTCTACCTTCCTAACTGCTCCGTCTTTAAAAATTAAATGCAACTAGTTAGGTCTCATAGTTTAAGGGCGTCTACTTAAGTCTCTGTGTTGCTATTAGAGTGACACAGACCAATCTATTAAGATGGAAAAGGACACTAGTTATATGAACCTACTGTTTAGTCAATCTCAGACTCCAGTGGACCTTGATTCACCTGAAACTTTTTGGTTCGGTAGCCAAGGTCCTAGTGAGTCTGTTGTCGAGCCTGTTGTCGAGTCTGTTGTCGAGTCTGGTGTCAGGAGGAAGTGGTCTCCGAAGGAGGATAAGATCCTTATTGGCGCTTGGCTTAACACCAGTAAGGATCCCGTCGTCAGCAATGAGCAGAAAGCTGGTGCTTTCTGGAAGCGGATTGTAGATTACTACAACGCAAGCCCGCAGCTGGTTGGGACAGTACCGAGAGAGGTTACCTCTTGCAAGCAGAGGTGGGGTAGGATCAACACTGACGTATCCAAGTTCGCTGGATGCTATGACGCGGCTCTGAGGGAGCAGAGAAGTGGCCAAAATGATGATGATGTGATGAAAGCTGCCTTAGACATCTTCTTCAGTAATAACGAGTACAAG
>NC_027754.1:36628716-36633173 GCF_000695525.1 Brassica oleracea var. oleracea | reverse complement strand
AGGACAAGACCGCTTATGGAATGACTACTTCAGCGAAGATGCGACATTCTCGTCTCATTTATTCAGACGTCGTTTCCGTATGAATAAGGAATTATTCTTTCGTCTTGTTCATGTCCTATCATACTGCTTTCCATTCTTTCAGCAAAGAAGAGATGCAACCGGGAGGTTCGGTCTTTCTGCACTACAAAAATGTACGGAAGCAATTCGTATGCTTGCTTACGGTTCTGCGGCTGACACGGTTGACGAATATCTCCGACTTGGTGAGACCACTGCACTTTCCTGTTTACATAATTTCACTGACGGAATAATACAGTTATTCGGAATAGACGTCACCAGAAGTTCACAGGTGGAAACCGAGAGGCCTACAAATTTGAATAATATGTTTCCCAATCGGAATGATCTTCGTGATAGGCATATGCATGACCAATTGAAAAATGATCTAATTCAAATTATTTGGAACAAATTTGGTGATGAAGATTAATAATTGGTATATCCTTATTTTTAATTATTGTATTTTTAAATTTAATTATGCAATAAAATTGATAAATTAAAAATTCACTTTTTTAAAAAAAAAAAATTATTCTAAGGACTCCAAATTGGGGATCACCATTGTAGACACTCTTTTAGTTAGAATCCTTAACTATTTAAACAAAAAAAAAAAAAATTAATAAAAAAAGCCTAAGGATTCCTTGGGGGAATCCACCCTTGTGGATGCTCTCACTCTCTATCTGTCACCGCCTTCTCTCTCTGTGCATCTCTCAATATTTCAAGTAGTTTATAAGAGTTATGTATTTAAATTTAAATTTTGACTTTCCAGATTTGATCCATTATTTTTGGTTTAAAAGATATACACAGGGATGGTTTGAGTGATAGCTTTCTAGGAATAGGAATATGTAGATAAGCCTAAGTCCCTAGTATTTAGGAATATCATTATCCGGCTTCTTCAACACGAGATCTCGACATATCGGGATCTTCTCCTGGTCTCCTTGATCTTCTTGGACGGGGTCATCGAACTAAGAAACCATCAGTCTTATTGAAGAATTTTCTCACGAATTCTGCGACTACAAACACCCCTCACGTTCTCAACCATCAAAATCAGAGTTCTCCATCAACGGTCTCAGATAAGACATTGTATCCCATTGCTGATTACTCATCTACCTCTGCTTTTACCGCTAACCACCATGCGTTTCTAGCTAAAATTACTACAGATTTTGTTCCAAAGAATTACAAAGAAGCTGTCAACGATCCAAGGTTTAATGGTGCTATGAAAACAGAGGTAACAGCTTTGGAAGCCAATCATACTTGGGATATCACGGTCCTACCGCCTGGAAAGAAGGCAATCGGGTGTGGCTGGATTTATACAAATGAATACAACGCATATGGTACTCTTGAACGTCCTAAAGCTCGCCTGGTAGCTCGTGGTAATAGACAAAAAGAGGGCCTTGATTACAAAGAAACGTTTGCTCATGTGGCAAAGATGAATACGGTTCGGTTTCTTCTAAAGGTTGCGGCTGCTAAGCGATGGGAGATCCATCAAATGGACGTCCACAACGCGTTTCTACATGGAGATCTCGAGGAAGAAATATATATGGAACTTCCTCCTGGTTTTAAAACTAATGATCCATCCATGGTTTGTCGTCTAAGGAAGTCTTTGTATGGTCTTAAACAATCTCCTCGCTGCTGGTTTGCGAAACTTAGAAAAGCTCTCAAGTCGTTTGGTTTTGTCGAAAGCTATGAGGATTACTCTCTGTTCTCATTCATGGAAGCTAATATATGCCTCCATATTCTGGTTTATGTGGATGATTTTATCATTGCTGGAAACGATGCTACTACTATCGAAAGATTCAAGAATTATTTACATCGCTGTTTCAAGATGAAGGACTTGGGAAAACTGAAATATTTTTTGGGTTTAGAGATTGTTAGAGGACCTGAAGGGATATTCATCTCTCAGAGGAAGTACGCACTCGATATCATCACTGAGTGTGGCTTACTTGGTGCGAAACCAGCGCAAGTCCCAACCGAACTCAACCACAAACTTGCCTTCGCCAAAGGCATGAGACTTCAGGACCCGGGCAAGTATCGTCGTCTTGTTGGACGTTTGATCTATCTCACCTTCACGCGTCCAGAGCTAAGCTACATTGTTCACATTATATCACAATTCATGCATAAACCTCTGGAAGATCATTGGGCAGCTGCATTACGAGTCATCCGTTACCTAAAAGGCTGTCCAGACCAAGGTATCATGCTTTCATCCGACGCAAACCTTACTCTGACCGCATACTCTGACTCTGATTGGTCTGCGTGTCCTATAACGCGTCGTTCTCTCAGTGCCTATGTTGTTCTCCTTGGTGATTCCCTTGTCTCTTGGAAGACAAAGAAACAACGTACAGTGTCTAGGTCATCAGCTGAAGCTGAGTATAGATCAATGGCAGATACTACATGTGAGTTGAAATGGCTCAAACGACTTCTTCTCCAGTTCGGCTTCTCTCATCCTCAGCCCATGAGACTTTTCTGTGACAGCCAATCTGCGATCCATATCGCTAAGAACCCCGTGTTCAATGAACGTACAAAACATGTCGAGAATGATTGTCACTATGTTCGAGATGCCGTGCGAGACAAGCTTATTACTACCGAACACATTACTACGAGGAATCAGCCTGCGGACTTGCTTACCAAAGCCTTATCCACTCCGACATTTCATCATTTGTTGTCCAAGTTAGAAATTCGAGATATGTCATTACCAACTTGACGGAGGGGGGGGAGGGTAAATGGATAATGATGTATTCCTAAATACTAGGGACTTAGGCTTATCTACATATTTCTATTCCTAGATAGCTTTCTATATTCTCGTTGTATAAGTACCAACATTGGTAGATGAATAAACACACACTTTACATTATATTTTATAAGGAAATGATGGTGACAGAAGAGAGTGAGCACACATGGTGACTTTCTTGCATATTTTAAGATCTCATGCTTGAAGCTATGTGTGCTCACTCTCTATCTGTCACCTTTTTTCTCTCTCTGCATCTCTCAATATTTCATATATTCTTTGACTTATGCACATAATTTTTTTACTTTCTAGACTTGATCCATTCTTTTTGTTTTACTTTTTTGTTTTACAAACATGAATTACTGTATTCATTCATATAAATTAGTATGTCATCATCATGTAGATGTTGTCAATATGGATTAGCGTATTCAGACATATCAATTAGTATAACTGCGACTAAAACGAGGACACAGAACATGTCTCATCATACCTAACGCAGCGACATGGGGCATCTGATTTGGTAGATTTTTTCAAATATAGTCGGCTATATATCTTCATGAAGATTGAAATAGTCTGTACAATTAGTAAATCAATATAAAGTTGTTGAGATTGTGTAATCTGCGACATTTGAGAGATGGATGTTAGCTGTCTCGTTCCAAAGCCTCGCTTCGTTCTTTTTCTAATGCTTTGCTTTTTTTTTCCTTTTGAATTTGCATATGAATTTAAAGTTGATTTTCTTTTCTCCAGGTTCTCAAAAAAACCCTAAATTTTACCCCAAATCATTTTCTCTATCGTCTCAGTCTATTCTTTGTGTACTTTTCAACATGTCCCTTATGTTTTCTCATTAAGCAAAGCGACAGCATCCAGGACTCTGCCAAATATTATTGAGTATTGAGTCCCACTGGTGGACCTAGCTATAAATCATTTTACGGGCATAATATTATATTCAAATAAAATTAAAAGATATCGTGTATATACGACAAACAAAACGTTACCCGTATATATGAGCCAAATATGTACAAACAGAAAACAAATAAAATTTATCCATAAACGATTAGTATAGTATATTATAATCAGATTAGTATATAATCTTGTTTCTTTAAATATGTACTAAATCCTGATCCGAGCGCCGGATATGAATTTTCAGTTTTTAATTATTTATTTTATTAAATGATGTATTTGTAAAATTCATTCATATTATATTCATTAAGTAATTTTTTTTTTTTTTTGCATCTTAAACTATCTATTTTTTTACGAATGTGTGATATCATATAAAAAAATATTAAAAAATGAGTATACATAGTTAATTAGATAATTGTAAAAACATAAATTTTTTTTTCGTTTGCGATATCATATAAATAATGATCCGCCCAGTTAACAAAAATCATGATTTTTTTTATGTGTAATTTTTTTTTTATTTTGACCATTTCCTTAAAATTATATTAAATTTTACATATTTAATTAGAATATTTTTAATATCTTTACCTTTTTATTTGAAATGCAACTCAATATTTTCTTAAAAATTATAACAAAATATTTAAAAAGAATTTGTTTGAAAAATATGAAAATTACATTTTAAATTAAAATTATCCTAAAATATGATAAGTTTTGATGTAAACGAAAACTCAAATTATGTCAAAAATAATGATATTCAATGATAATAACAATTTTAATTGATTATTTT
>NC_027754.1:36608989-36628658 GCF_000695525.1 Brassica oleracea var. oleracea | reverse complement strand
AACAATTTATCAAATGACAAATGAGTTATGAGCAAATAATACCATATAATTTTTAAAAACATAGTCATTCTTAAATATTTTTTGAGTAAATAATTATTTTTAAATTTAATGAACTGAAAATACTATCCGTACAATTGTGTGAGTCAGATTCTAGTTTTATTGATGCATGTTATATATTAGTGGTGTATGTTTTAGGTAACATTTTAATGATGCACGTTTTTTAAAATCTCCATTATTAAAATTATGCACGTAAAGATAACTCATGAGTTTTTTTTGTTGATTAAATGACATTATGTCCAAATTTATCTAAGGATATTTCATTAAGGTAACTGAAAAATACAAACAATAAAATATGAAGTTTAAATTCATTTAAGCATATTTCATTAATGTAACTGAAAAGACAAGTAATAAATTAGACAGTTTTATTCGTTTTAAGATATTTCATAAATGCAACTGAAAAACACAAGCAAAAAAATAGGAAGTTTAATTAATGAAGTAATAACATTTTCAAATGGGTAGTTCTCTTTTAATAATATAGATGGTTTTGGGTTCACTATCTCACACTATTTTCTCGGTATATATCTTATACCTGCCTCCGCTTGAAAATAACCTCATCATCAACATGATCTTGGTAACTTGTGAAAACAAAAAGAAAAACGTTACCAGGAATATGAGAGACTCGGTTCGCACTTTAGTAGAGTATTATGTGATTGTGTACAACATTCAAAGATTCAATACTTCATATTTTGTGAATAAATATTTCAAACTATATGTCGCAAAAGATTGAGCATTTCCAAGTGCCTCTACTTATTTCGAAACGTGGTGAGCCAGCATTAGCAATATCCCCAATGAGCACACGTATGATTTTTGGTTAACATTCCCGTTTGTTGGTATTTAGGGTCTATGTAACATAATGTTCCTGCGGCGAACGTCATGTGATATTGCGTGACACTATCAGCCACTAAAGCGAGGACTTAACGCGCTAAACCAACGTCATTGATCTTGCTTGCTCACATAGTTTTGGCCGGTTTGAGGTCGCGGTGAACCAGAGGTTCTGGTTTAGCTTGATGAAAGAATGATAAGGGAGTAGCAGCAAACTCTGCCGCTATTTCGAAACGTTTCCTAAAAAAAAAAAGCGGTTGAGAGTTTACTGTGCGGAAGAGTCTGTCCTCTAAGCTACCGTTTTCCATAAACTTATAAACCAAAAACATTTGTATTATGGACATGCACCAAGGAGAAGGTCCATGGATGCCTTATGCTACTTAGAACCTCAACCTGTAAAATGAGAGGTATACAAATCATTTAAGAGTAAAATTAAGCGTTAATCTTTGATAGCAAAAGTAAAAATTAAAAGAAATCCTACTTGTTGAAACTGCATTTTTCCTTGAGCAGCATCAGGTTTTCGCGCACAAAAGTCTGATGCTGATTAAGATCATTACTGGCTCCATTCCCTCCATCTATAGATCACTCAAAAATTCAAAAGAATATTAAAGCTGAAACACATGATTTAGAATAAATACTAATTCAAGATTACATATGTGGTGAAACTGAGTATAAGCATCTACGGTTTGATATTTTGAGACGAAAATGCAGCAGAATAAGTAATGGATTATGAATCGTATTGCATTTGGTCTAAGTTTTACCTCTGAAATTCAACGGCTGGTGTAATACGAGAACCGACTAACCGTATACTATCGTCCTAAAACTTAGCTGAGTAAAGGACGAGGCAACAAGCTTCTATCGATCACTGAATCGTATGCACCTTTTCTTTCAGTAAAAGTAAAACGAAACAAAAAACACTTTTTGCTACGTATTGTTACTGCTCTAACGTTTTGGTCACATGAGATTCGAGTTTTAGTTTTTCAAACAAATCATCATCAAGCATATTTTAAAAAGGAGCATCTAATCTATTATTTTAGAGTATTACTTTTTAACTACCATAAAAAAGATTATATCGATGTTAAAAAAAAAAAAGATTATATTAAACCATTAACTAGAAACTTAACTAAATATCCTAAATTTACTTATATATGATATTTTCCTAACAGAAACAAATGTACATCTAAACAATAACATTCCTAAGAAAAACACATATATTTCCATTTCGTTATTATTTTTTATTGATTATCATATTTAATCCAGACCAAATTATATATAAATATATATATTTCAGTAATTAATTTCAAAATTAAATAGTACATTTCAATTCTTTTTGAAATTATAATATTAAACTTTTAATAAAACAAAATAAATAATAATTTATTGATTGTAACATTTTATGTTTGATTTTTGTAGTAAAAATACAAACAACAAACTGAAATATAATATATTAAATAAAGTAATATTTTAAAATATAATATTAAATAATTTAATTTAGTTACATACAAAAATTTCGAGAGTAATTTTTTTAAAAACAAAAATTAATAAAAATTGTAACAAACTAATATTTAAAATTAAACTATTAATATGATGTTGTATTTTAAGTAAATAAACAAAATAAGTAATTAATATATGATTAGTACAATTTCATCAAAGACAAAATTTAACAACTATAAAATTTTATAAATAGAATTTTATAAATAAAAATTAATATTAAATATATATCAATATAGCTTAAATTTTATTTTAAAAATAAACATATATCGCACATACGTGCTGGTTCAAATCTAGTATTTTGTTTAAAGGAGAGATTGCCAGTTTTGCAAGCAAAATCAAGATTTTTCAAAATATCATCGAATAGATTTATAACAGAAATTTGATAATAATGTATGAAACTGACTTGTATTTTCAAATGTATCTATCTTATTAAAATAGAAGTACTTTAAGTTTTTGTTTGGCAATATTGATAGTAGTAAAAAAATAAATATAATGATGTTTGGAAACATGGATAGGAGTAAGTTAGGAAAACAAGTAATACACGCATGCTATTAAAAAATTGGAAGTCCATTACATTATATTAAAAAGTAATGAACTTATGTTACTTGATATACATATTCAAATCAAAATAATGATTTAAAATTAATTTATATCAAAAATTCATTCAAAAATATATATATATTCGAAAATTGATTTTTACTAACATATTTTCCAATAACTTTTATAAAAATGTTTTCAATATATAAAAAAAAAATACAATACAAAACTCAATTTCAAACACCAACTTAAATTATGGTTTTTGTATTTCACATGGAAATTTAAAAATTTAATATATGTGATTATTTATATGATTATATACAATATTATTAATTATAAGATTACTTATTTGATGGTATGTATAAAATACGATTAATTATATGATAACACATATTTTTGTAACCTATGATAACACATATATGATATATAATAGTGATTAGGAGTGGGAGTTCGGGTTCGTTTTCGGGTCTGTTTTGGATTTTGTGTTCGGTTCAGATCTTTGAAGATTCGGTACAGATTTGGATAACCAATTTAAATTATTTTAAAAAATTTAAAATATATTATATGCTTTAATTTTAAAAAAATCTATAAACAATAGAATATATTACATATAACTTTGAATGACATATGTAAGAGTACCTAACTTAACATATAAATTGGTTTGGTTTAAATATTTGGATAGAGAATTAATAAATATTTAAGTATTTTTGGAGTTTTGAGTATATTTTAACTATTTTAGATATTTACGTTTGATTATTTGTATATATTTTCAAGTATTTAAACGAACTTAAGAGTATCATATATATTCTGGATCTGTTTTTCTATATATTAAATCTAAAAATAATTAATATATATACGTATATAAATCTATTTTGTATACCCAAAATACTTCGGTTCGGATCGGATTAGGTTTCAGTTCTTCAAATACCAAAATTTTGAATAATTCGGATATTTAATCAATTTTGGTTCGGATTTGGTACTACTTATTCGGATTGGGATCGGTTCGGTTCTTCGAATTTGAGTTTTTTGCTCAACCCTAAATAGTGACATAAAAATAAATAGCATCATATTTTTTTAAAATACATCCACGCGAGCGTCCAGATCAAAATCTAGTAATATTTACATTTTACAAGATCTACAAATATATGATTTATACTATAACTTATACGAGTTTTTGTATTTTCAACATGTAATCTCACAAAATATATTTGTTACATCATTATAGGCATATGCTTATTTTGATAAATGTAACTCAGTAACTGATTACAGAATCATAATTTGTTTAATTAACTTACTTGTCTTTGTAATATAGTAGTCTTCCCTTATTAATGATTTCAACTTGATACGTTCTTAGTTAGTTCAAAAATCAACATACTCTTTACCCGGACTTTCCAGTGGATTCACTCATCAAAGAAACATCAAGATCATGTAATTTACAGATCATTCGGATCTTGGTGGATCCTCAAGATGTGAAGATAATTGAAAGTATATCATTAAGTCAAGTCCCGACAGCAGATCGAGAAGGATGGCATTTTACTACTAATGGGAGACATACAGTTAAATCTGAATACCAAGTAGAACGGGTACGGTGTACCTGGATAGATACAAAATACCACCAGAGTATGGTCATTCGGTGACTCTACTGAAAGCACACTGCTGGAAAGTACACTATCCACCTAAGATAAAACATTTTTATAACAATTAGTATCAGGATGCATAACGGTTAAGAAAATTTAAGCGCAAGAGAATTATAAAGGGATACAATATGTGCACGATGTGGAGCACCTGAAGAATCCATCAATCATATTTTCTTGGAATGTCCACCAGCGGTTTAGGTTTGGGCACTCTCTAGAGTTCAATTGAATCTAGTCATATTCCGTACTGAATCATTGTTTGCAAATATAGATCATTTATTTTGGAAGGTTTCCCCGGAATTAGAAGATCATCAATTTGCTTGGATTTTATGGTATATATGGAAAGGAAGAAACATCAAAGTTTTTAGCAATTTGGATGTTGATCCTAGCGATACTTTCAAATTAGCGGAAACGGAGTCCTTACTTTGGGTTGAAGCACAGTCTTCACTAACACAAGTAATTGATCAAAATCGATTACCAGTATCAGCAATAATATCGTGTATCCCAGATAGATGGTGTTTTACGAATGGATCATGAAAAAACAAGAAATTTTTTCGGGACAAGGGTGATATAGCACCCTGGAAGGTTTTGATGGTTTAATGGGAGCAAGAAATACAAGAGCGAGTCAGTCGCCCCTTCATTCGGAGATAGAGGCTCTCATTTGGTCAATGGAATGTACGAGGAACCTAAGAGAGTATTATGTTACTTTTGCAACTGATTGTTCTTAATTGGTGAAGATGATTTCATAATTCAAAGGCAGACAATCTTGCACGTAGTGCAAAAAAACAACTGTCATTTGTTGTCCATGTAGATACGGAGCTATCAGTTTGATTCGCAGAATCTATATGAGTCTGTAGTTGTCAAAAACAAAAGTTAGTTCAAGATACTGAACTGTAGAATATAAAAATTGCACGCCGTTTTCTGAGCAAACGCAGAACAGAGAAACAACACACCAGTTGCCCCCTCGCCTTAGCTTAGCTCCATGCCTTGATTCATCTTCTATCTTCCTCCATCG
The DNA here is from genome assembly GCF_000695525.1 of Brassica oleracea var. oleracea. Taxonomy (NCBI): domain Eukaryota; kingdom Viridiplantae; phylum Streptophyta; class Magnoliopsida; order Brassicales; family Brassicaceae; genus Brassica; species Brassica oleracea. Next base: position 36,623,096 of record NC_027754.1, on the reverse strand, counting down.
TTACGTCACTGCTTCACCAACAACAACAACACACACACACACTCTATTTGGACCCACCAAATCAGACGAACAAGCCCTACCGGCGAAATCAAGCATTAAATTCACTCACGCTTTTCCCGTGAACACGATATTCTATTTTTTGAAATCCCGACAAGATCTCTCTGATTGTTTCGTTTCAAAATTCCTCGGAAAAACCGGTAAGAACAACGAGAGCTTTTGTCTGCTTCTCTACATGTTTAGATTCTTTGCTTCTAATAGTAACACTAAGCAAGTAAACAGTTGAAATCTCCTTAGACTATATGCTATTTTCAATCTGGAATGGTTCTGCTGCTTATTCAGATTCCAAGTTTTCATCTTTCAGTGATTTGTAGACTTGTGGTCTCTAGAGAAATGATTTGTTTCATTCAAAGTTACTAACTTTGTTTTTTTTTTTAATTGACGTTTTCAGAGTATATGAGTTGATCAAAGAGTGTGGTTAAGCAATGTCTTCTAATGATAGAGAGGATTCATACAATGGGCAGCTGTTGAGAGACATCAAGGAGGTAAGTAAAGCTCTTTACTTGCACAACGCACCTCAAAGACCACTCCTTTCGTTGCCTCCTCCTGTCCGCTCTAGATCTGTCTCCAAAGGAACCACAGAGAGTGGAGTTTTATTGCCAAGTAAGAAGAAGAAATCATCGGTATCATGGGATTGGAAGAAGCCTTTGAAAGCCATAGCTCATTTGGGGCAGCGTAGGTTTGATGTTTGTTTTCATCTCCATGTTCATTCCATCGAAGGCCTGCCTTCGAATTTGGATGGCACTAAACTAGTTGTCCAGTGGAAGAGGAAAGAGGAAGTGATGTCTACTCAACCTTATAATGTCTTGCAAGGAACAGCTACGTTTGAAGAGACTTTGACGCATAGATGTTCAGTCTACGGTAGCAAACATGGGCCGCACCGTTCTGCGAAATACGATCAGAAGCTTTTCTTGGTCTGTGCATCTCCTGTTGATGCTCCCTGGCTTGTTCTAGGGAAGCATTGGGTTGATCTCGCCAGGATCTTGCCTTTGTCTCTGGAGGAGATGGAAGGTGCGAGAAGCTCGAGGAAGTGGAACACGAGCTTTAAGCTATCCGGTGTGGCGGCTGATTCTGCTGTGTTGAATCTTAGTTTTGATTACTCGGTTGTCACCAGCTCTGTCTGTGATTCAGCTAGTGGTGGGAATGTGATGCTGAAGAGGGTTGGTAGTGTTCCGAGTATGGAGCGTAGATCTTCACCGGTCGATGATGGGAAGGTCTCTCATCAGCTCTCGCCGAATCTGAGTCTGGATCTTTCAAGGTCTGTTGATCTTCTCTATGAAAAACTTGACGAACGAAACCAAGAAAGATCAACAGGAACTAAGGTTGAGCAAGGTGTGGAGACTGATAGGCAAGAAGATGACCCTAAGAACACTGGAAAAGAAGTAGGAGAAAGAACTGATTCAAAGGAGATTGAAATTATTGATGTCTATGAGTTACTTAAAGATGAAGATGAAGATGCAGAGGAAACCTGTTTTGTTGATCAGTTACCAGTGGCGGAGCTAAAAAGTTCTGACTCAGTTGAGATTAAATCTTCATCAGCCATCGATGATTCCACTGAGGACTTGGAAGTTAAATCTAGTTACAAAGCTGCACAAGTATTAACAAAGTCAAGAAGCTTGGATGACATTACTGAATCTGTAGCTAATGATTTTCTAAACATGCTTGAACTTGAGGAATCTTCTTATGTTTACACCTCAGATGGTGAGCCTACATCTCCTCGTGAGTATCTGCTCCGTGAGTTTGAGAAGGAGGCTCTCGCTTCTGGTAACTGTCTATTAGAATATGTGTCTGATATTGATGAGGAACCGAATGATTTCTCGTTCTCCTCAAGTTCTGTGAGTGAGGGAAAGTCTCAGCTGTTAATAAGCAGAAGGAATGCTAAGGAACTTGAAGACTTGGAAACTGAAACTTTAATGCGAGAGTGGGATTTAGATGACAACAGTTTTAACGACTCTCTCTGTGTTTGTTCTGATGGGTTTGGAAGTCCAATAGAGCTTCCAGTTGACGAGCGGCCACTTGGAGATAATGTTGGTCCTTTTGTTTGGACAAAAGGAGGAGGGTGTATCCGGTCCATGAGTCCGTTACTGTTCAGAAAGTGTAAGGATGCTTCACGTCTGATCATGCAAGTTTCAGTTCCTGTGGTGTTGGTACCAGAGTTAGGCTCTGGTGTTCTTGAAATACTCCAAAGCTTGGCAGCTTCTGGAATCGAAGGGCTTTGCTCTGAAATTAACGCATTAATGCCTTTGGAAGATATTGTGGGGAAGAAATTACATGAAGTTATCGAGGACACAACACTTGAGAGGTTCAGATGCTTTCTACCATTGTTGATTCGTTATGCATAATATTTCTATTTTTCAAGTTTATTCTAAAGTGATATAGTTTATGAATTGCAGAAATGTACATGATTGTTCTTCAAAAGAAAATCTTGGGGCCTTTGGATCCAATATGTGTTCAGGTTATGTACCTCTTGACACTCTTGCTTCCTTAGCTATGGATGGCATAGAGATTCTCTCGGTAGAAGGATTAAAGATTCAATGCAGCATGTCAGACCAAGATCCACCATCAGTCACTGCAGCCAAACCCATGGATCACTCTGAGGCTTTAGAGTTGATTAGCTTTTCGTTAACGTTGGATGAGTGGTTAAGGCTTGACCACAGAAATTCAGACACTGAAGATACCTCTAGGAACAAGTTGACACTTGCTCTTAGAGTGCTGCTTAGAGATCTATCTCGATATAACGAACCTGTTGGTGCATCTATGCTTGCTCTGATCCAAGTTGAAAGGTCTCTGGTTTCCTCAAACCCACCTCTGTGTAGTTTGGTTCAAGGAGAATTCTTTGGAAACGATACACATTTGTGGAGAATCACCGACATTGGTCTTGCGGGTTTGAAAACTGAGCCTGGTGTAGACCATCCGTGGTGCACGAAGACCCAACAAGAGTCTGGATCCTGCTGGTTACTTGCCAGTGGTACTGGTAAAACCATTAACTGTCAAGCTTCCAAGTCAAAGGCGATCATTGTATCAAACCCACAAGCAACCAGAAAGAACTTGGATACATTGTGGAGTATAACAATCGATAGTAGGCACAATCAAGAAGGTGATTTGAGCAGCTCTGCTTCCTTTGTTCCACTAACAAGAAATTCAGATGTGATATTTTCTGATGAAATAACAAAATGATTGTGATAGTAGCAATTTCATTAGAGCATATTATCTTATACATTGTTTCCACACTCTGCTTAAGAGCAAGTCGTTTTGATGTGAAAGCAGCTGTCCTTTTTTTCTACTTGAAAGAAGTAGATTCAGATGTCATCAGTTATATGAATGTGTATGAGAAAATATAATTTGTTTGGTAAATATATTTCCATTTGCATCGATGCTTCTTCCCTTATAAAAGTTGATAATATTTTTCCTTTTGAGTCAAATATATGATTTTCTGTCTTGAGTGTAAATACTGCCTGTAGGAATCTCTGTAATGTAGCTTGGTCTCCATCTAAATTCAAGGTATGCTACATAGTTTATGGACGCTCTGTAATTATTTGCAATGGCTCGTTTACAGGTATTTGATTCAAATCATCAAATGTGATGCCTTCTCTGTTCCTTGTGTATGACTTCTTCATTATGCTCTATACAGGTTCAAGGCTGGTAAGAAGCAATCATGTTCATCAGTGGTTTGGGAGTTGGTCTGGTAATTTTCTGCTTATACATGAGTTTATTCCAAGATTTGCTAATTTATGAATAATATGAGATTCTCACTTGGAACAAAATAAGATGCTAGAGAAGTATTCCAGACTCAGGATATCATAAATCGTTCAAAATTTGTCAATCAGTTTACATTGAGTATAGCATAAGTACAATAACCATTTGAAAATCGGTCTCTAGAACAGATTCATAAGAAATATAAACGTGAATAGTATTGGTTTCAGTATCTTTACTCAGACTGTGTATTCATGCCGTCGTAACCATAAGTTGAGAAAACTCTTAGGAACCTTAGTTTATGCTTGAGTGATTGTGGAAGCCTTCATAAGTTGTTATCACAAAGCTCGGATCATCTCCATCTCGTTCAACCCTTTTCTTCACGGGACAGCCATCAGCTGAACACTTGAAGTAGTTTCTGCAAATTACATGAAAATCATTACAATCAGCAAGAGGTACATTCCTATTTTTTATTTTGGTTTCTCATATTTGGTATGCTCATTTAATATTGGAGTATGAAAGTGTTGTTCCCCACCTGGGATTTGGGCTGTTCTTCACCATCTTTTTCCCATACTTTCTCCACTTGAACCCGTCGTCAAGCACTTCTACTTCAGACTGTGTCTTGAATGCAACTCTCTCTTTTACTTTCTTCTTTTCCTTCTTAATCTGTTTTTCTTGCATAAGTCAATAGGAAAAAAGAAAAACAGTATCAGCAGAAGATGACCTGTAAATACCGTTTTGATTCACCTAAAAGTTCTTTGGTTTAAGTCCTAATATGTCTATGCTTTTCAAAAACTATCTTTGAACCAGCCATCTAATGGTCTAGTTCTCTGACGCATCAGGTTTATGAAACCCTCAAGGACGCATGTTTTAAAGGAGTTTATATATGTTGACTGATAAACTTACCGGCAGAAGCGGTGGGTGTAGCAGCGGCAACAGAAGCGTTGGTACATGGAGATTCGGGATGACCGTAACCGCTAGAGGAACCTGAGAAGAAGGCAGCAGCATGAGCACTATCACTGGTCTCATAACCATAAGAATGATTCATCCCTGAAACCGCAGAGACAAGATCATCGTCCATCCATTCATCTGACAAGTACAGATCCGGAAGGTCGAAACCTGAGTAAGTATCATCGCTGAACCTCCTCCCCAAGTTTGTCTCTGCATCATTCATAGCTATTTATGCATACACAAGAATGTGTGAGTAGTGCCTATATGTTTTCAAAATAAATCTTTCTTTTTCCGGGTTTTGAAGACTTAACCTTAGAAAGGAAGCTTCAAGGTAAATGTATAATAAATATATAATATGTAGAAACGTGTACTTGTTGAAGGTACAGATACATAAGAAGATGGATGCTTTCAAACTAGCTTTAAGTCTTACAAAGACCTGTGGTTGACTTGTGTCTTGGTCCACGACTACTCTTTTTTTATTAATTTATTTTGTCCTAGTCTTCTTTCAAGTCTTTTCATAAGTCTTCTCGTGCAAGGACTTAGGCTTAAGTTACGGTATATAAAGTACCATCACTGAGAATCAAAATACCAATTTATTTTGAAGCGATAGAGACATACTTGGCTGAAATGAAATATAAAAGATATAAAAGACTTACTCTTATGAATTAGGCTGTTGAATTTTCAAGTCAAGCAGACTTTGTTGGGTAGAGATTCTCCATCTTTCCTACTTTTTACATCTTACACCCTACTAAGTAGTAGTAACTTATGCAGTCTAAGGCGGGGTCATATGTATTTCTTTTTTAGTTATAAGAATTGAATAAGGAGTAATACATATATATTATAAGATTTGTCCATATGCGTGATATCTAGATTTTTTTAATTTTGGTTAGTCAAGTTTTAATCTTGGATAGGTGTAACAACAGGTGTGAAGGGTCCGTTCTGTGATGTTCACAGTCTGTTCTTTGTTTCCAGATTTCATTTTTGTTTATATGAAAATAAGTGCAGAAGGATGAGATAGTTACTTACTTGTTGATGATGCCCCCTGACACAGATTTGCATGCTCATCATTTGGCTATGATTGGACATTTATTTCTGTATGTAAACGGTGAATGATCTTTGTAAATTATGTTTGATATATAGTTTATCTTGCTGAGTTTTCATTCCTTGGAATGATAGGGAAAGGCAAGTTCAATGGTTAGCAGCAGCACTGCATGCAGCCAGAAGCAGGTTTGGAGGTAGCCCACAGTTCTCACGCACATTTTTCCACATTTTCAGTTTGGTGGTTGTCATGAGGATTGTTAAATACTCTTATTTTCTAAGTTGCCATGCTACATGTTGCCTCTTTTGTGAAAGTTCATGATGCCTGTTCAGCTCCAGGAAACAAAACAATTAATATTGCTGCTCTTATGAAAGGACAAGGACAAATCATGGCACGCGAGCTACATCAAGAACGAGTAAAGCGTTTGGAACTGACTATTAAGCTGGCCTGGTGCTACCAGTATCCTTCCCTTGCCCTTTTTCATGTATATATTTATCAGAATTTGTTCGATGGTTTTGTTCCATGTAACTTGAATTTACATGGAATAGAAGAACAAATCTCATGACATGATTGCTTTTCTTAACCCTAAGAAGTAGGTATTGAAGTCTTTGCAAAGGTTAACATTACTCAGTCTGTGGTATTGGCTATCTATTTTAGGATCTGTATTGTCGGAGTCCAATTTTCTTCATTCTTTTGTTTTGATAGTCTACCGTGATCCGTGAAGAGAATCACTCTCTGAAATGAACAATAACAATCTGGTATTGTTGTCTAGAGCTGTAGCATAAGCAGATGCAGTCATTTAAGCCAATGTTCTATATCTTTGCGTGTGGCTGGTTATCGTCACAGGTTCGAGCTATATTGTTGGATCCATTTAGTTCTGGCTTTGGAACCATTACAAATCATTTGGACCTTTCCATTCATCAGGTTTTAACTGAAGTGTGTGTTATGTTACGTAGTGACTGGAACCTTTAAGACAGTAGTTTTCCATGTAGATAACAAGAACTATAACTCCATGAGCCATGCACTCTCTTGTGAGTTACATACGTGTATCATGTTGGTAAAAGCAAATATTTATCCATGGTCCACAATTTACTATAGCAGTAGACTACTATTACGTCTCATGTGCATATTGTACATTTTCTAGTGCCATATATTATTTTATTGTGAATCTCGATGAACCATTAGTAAGGTTATTGTTGCTATTATAGCATCAAACACAGAGTTGACTTAAGGTTTTCTAACAAGATCACATTGCCTTTGGATTGCAGCTGAACATATTTACTCATGATGGATCCGGTCGAGGACAACGAAAGGATTCTTCATCGCTTTGTTGACCAACACACAGAGATTCTAATGTAACTAATCTCTCTTTTTATAAAACTATACAGCAAATTGTCGATTAGAATACAATTTATTTCTCAAAAAGTTAAATGAGAAACCCACAGAAAGCGGCAACAAAGAAAATAAATGTGACTGAATAAGACTGAATTAAAAAAAATGTGGACACCCATAGAATGATGAAACAAGTGGACGACCCAACAGAAGAAGCCAATGTTAACCTCAATAGCGGCTAGTCTCACCAACGTTAACCAATAACAATTCGCCACTTGTCCAATCATCCTCCTTCCCATGTCTCTCTCTCTCTCTCGCCCACCCTTTTGAGTCTGTTAAAGGCCACTAACCTCGTGTTTATCCAATACGACCCATCGTTTTGGCTCCCTTCTATTTTTATATAAAATATATATTCTCTATCGAGTTCACAGTTTTATAAGCTAATAAATCCACAGAGATCTTCCCCATTCTACTGGTTTATATCTACTCCTCTCTCTTCTCCACATGATATATTTCATAACACTAGCGAATCAATAGAGCTTCCATGTTTTAAGGTCACTCACAAGAATACATCTCTCTTTCTTAGTGAAGTCACTTGATAACTGAAGTAAGAAAAAAAAAGATTAGTTGAAAATGAGTTTAGGTGCTTTGATGAGTGAGAAGAGAGCAAGATCAACTTCTTCTCAGGTATACATGTCCAAAGAAGTAGACTGGCAAATGCTTGATAAGTCGAGGTTCTTCTTCCTCGGAGCTGCTCTCTTCTCCGGTGTATCCACCGCTCTTTACCCTATCGTCGTCCTCAAGACACGGCAACAAGTCTCACCGACGCGTGTCTCCTGCGCCAACATCTCCTTGGCCATCGCTAGGCTCGAGGGTCTTAAAGGGTTCTACAAGGGCTTTGGTACGTCTTTGCTTGGAACCATCCCGGCTCGTGCTCTCTACATGACGGCTCTGGAGATCACCAAGAGTAGTGTAGGCCAAGCAACTGTTAGGTTAGGTTTGTCTGATACAACGTCTATGGCTGTTTCCAACGGTGCGGCCGGTTTGGCCTCGGCAGTGGCTGCTCAGGTTGTCTGGACACCGATTGATGTTGTGAGCCAGCGGCTTATGGTTCAAGGAGATTTGTCGTTGAATAAGCATGTCCCTGGAGTGATCAGTTCTTGTAGGTACGCTAATGGGTTTGATGCTTTTAGAAAGATTCTTTACAGTGATGGACCGAGAGGGTTCTACAGAGGGTTTGGTCTCTCTATCTTGACTTACGCGCCTTCCAACGCTGTCTGGTGGGCGTCTTATTCTTTGTCTCAGAAGAAGATTTGGTCTCGGTTCAAAGGTCCACATGGCCACAAGGAAGATGCTCGTGGCTCAGTGGCGGTTCAAGCGCTGAGTGCAGCCACAGCGAGCGGTTGCTCAGCTTTGATAACTATGCCTGTAGACACTATCAAGACGAGGCTGCAGGTTTTGGACGCGGAGGAGAATGGGAGGAGACGAGCAATGACGGTGATGCAGACGGTGAAGAGCTTGATGAGGGAAGGAGGAGGGTTTGGGGCTTGCTACAGAGGGTTAGGACCAAGGTGGGTCTCAATGTCAATGTCTGCAACAACTATGATCACAACCTATGAGTTCTTGAAGCGTCTGTCTACAAAGAAGCAGAGATGATATATGATAATAAACCACATTCATAGTCTAAGTTTCTCTGTCTCTTCAAATCTAACAAGATACTTTGATTGGGTTTTTAAAATATTTTCCTCTCTAATAAACAAACATGAAACAAGAGGCTAACTAGCGCCTAAGATAAAAACCAAATCACATGAAGTCTTAACTCAACCAACAAATCTGATCTAACCAAACAGTTAGGGGGGCTTGTTTCATCATATGCAAAAGCAAATAGACAAAGGGCGGCGGCAATAAACAATGTAAATTTTTAGGAACGAGCTCTCTTGTTGCTGCAAGATGGGCACTTGTACTGCTTGATGTGCTCAGCTCTGGCTGGTGTTATCTTCACACACTTCCCATGGAACCAGTTCTCGCAGAGGTCACAGCAGATCCAGAACTCATCGGCCGCATAGCTCTCACCGCATGCCCCACACTGTGTTTCCCCTTGCTCATCATCATCATCCTCATCTTCCTCTTCCACACCTTCCTCTTCCTCTTCATCTTTGGGCTCTGGCTTTGAGTATTTGGGCTTAGGTTCTGATCCTCTCTGTCATTTTAAAAGGGATTTTTAGTAAGTTGGACAAAAGAACAGTGCACTTAAGAGACAAAGCTTGTTGTTACCTTGGAGTTTGACTTGGATCTGTTGCTGCTGTTGTTGGAAACAGATGATTTCTCCTTTGATGCTTTCTTTGCAGTGCCAGCCACAACCTCAAATATTGATGGGAGGTCATTCATCATATTGAAAAGCCGTTTCCTGCATCAAAACAAAAGGTGGAAGAACATCAATCACAGAGAGCTGCAACTGTGAGGGAGTAGAACACAGACGCAAGAAGATACATTACCTATCAGCTTTGTCAAATCCAAACCTGGCTCCGAAAAAGAAAGCAACTGCAAGAAGCCATGCATCACTGTGGACAGCAACAAGGGACAGCCAATCCTTTTCCATCATCCCGTCTCTGGCAAAGTTGATACCCAAGACAGGCTCTGGGAGCTCCGGAGGAACCTCTTCAGCTGGTAGATTCACTTCCCAGTGCTCATTCGGGTGCCCATATAGGCACAAGTTCTCCTTTTCTACAATCACAAAAGAACCAAGAACTTTAAACAATGACCAACACAAAGAACTCACAGAAACAAATAGAAGTCTACAACCCCCAAATCTGTTATCTGTCTCCCCTGAATCTACACTATTCAAACAACTCACATTCTCATGCCATCTAAAGCACAGTGCTAAAACCAAACGAGAATTCACACAAAAGAACATTTATTTTTGAAAACCAGTATTCAAAAATCAAAACTTTACTCCGCTTACAAGGAGAACTCAGAGAAATCTAACAGATTCAAAAAACAGAGAAGAGAAACCACCAAACCCCTAATGCATCATTCAACACTCAGCTCCAAACAAAGCACAACAAAGACAGAGACTTTCGCCAGCGGAAACCAATCCCACAAACAAAAACCAAAACTTTACTCTTCTATTGCTCATAATTTACAGAAACTATCAAAAACCCTAATGCTTCATTCAACACTCAGCTCAAAACAGAGCACAAAACAGAATAAAAACAGTGACTTTCGTCAATCCCACAAACAAATCTCTGAAGGTAAACACTCACCTGGATCACAAAGTCGGTAAAACTCCTGAACATCTGCTAAAAAGGCAAATTAAAAAAGTTGAGATTTTTAACGACAATGGAAGAAGAAGAAACAAAACGAAGAGCAATTGTTGACAGAAACCAAATATTACCAGTGGTTAAAGCCTTAATCATGCCATTCCTACGACCTTTAAAATCCCTAAAAACCTCCTCCACCGTGCGTGGGTTGTACGCGGCACCACCACCGTCGCCACCTCCGTCCATAATCTTACACAGAAGTAAGTATTTTGACTTGCCCCGAAGAATTGTGTGTTTGAGAGAGAGAGAGATAGAGAGCGGACACTAAAAGAATTAAGCAGATTTAATAAGAGGAGGATGAGTCCGCAGATGAGAGAGAGGGAGAGAGAGAGAGAGAGAGAGAGAGAGAGGAATCCGATGGGGAAAGGAGCACGAGAAAGCGTTACCTTACTAACCTATAAGATCTTTACACGTGTTTTTGTTTCGCTGTCGCCTGAGGGCCGGCGATGACACGGGAACCTCCTTTGGTTATGTTTTGGGTTGAACTAATGTGTTTTATGGTTTTCAATTTTGTGTTTGAATTTGTTTAATTTGGATTAGAGAAACCATCAGTTCTTTAGCATCATATTCTTTTCAGTAGTAGATGGATATATTAGACCGTCTTTTTAGTTTCTTCATTTTCGATATCTACTTTTTCGTAACTTTATGAGATTCTGAATTTATTTGTTTTGTTTGCGTAAAAATTTATTTGTCAATATGATATCCCTTATATACTAAAGCACAAGTCACTCAACAAATAAAAATTTTACATGTGGAAAATGTTTTAAAAAATTTAAAAATAATTAATTGAGAAAATTAATCTTCAATCCCTAATTTTAAGCACATATTGCCTATATTTTCTCATAATATTCCATCCACTTTCAAAATCAATAGACCACGATTTTCAACCTGTTTTCTTCTTATATATAATTTTGATCTACTAATTTATTTTTTATGTTTTTTTTTTCTAACAAATTAAAAGATTTTAAGTTCGTTCTTTCTTTACTTGCTGAAAATGAGAGAAATGAGAGATTGAGTATTAGGTTCGTTTGAATTGAACAGGTTTCTTCATGTCTTCTTTCTTCTTTTTTTCAGTGGCAATTCAAATTTTATTTATTCATCACCTGAATCAATACTCAGTCGATAAATACAGCAGAGTTATGGGAAGAAATTGATAATGGTATGGTATTTTTTTAAGAAATTTCAATTTTAGATCACTGCAGTGTATAACTTAGAAACTTCTTCAATCTATTGATTTACATGCACTGTAGGTTTGGTTTGGAGACATGGGATGAAGCATAATCAAAATTATTCCTGTGAAAGAGACAAGCATCAAGTTTTCTCAAGGTTTTGCCAGTTTTCCACTCTTTACTATTTTTCTTTGATTTATTGATTAATATTTCCTTTGTTGAGTCAATTATTTTTCAGCATTCACTACTGCAATTGTTTTCGACCCTAAAACCATTGTTAGATGTTCCAGAACCTGCATTTCTGAAAAGTTAATCTACTTTACTTAATTATTGCTAGACAATTCATTATAATTACATAAAAAGCAAGCTAAAGATCTAAAATGTATCTTATAATAAATTTAACAAAGCATCAAAATTAGCAATGTGGGTTAGTTTCAGATGTGTGTTTTTTTAAAACATGTTAGTAAATTAACATAAAATATCAATGCAACAATTATTTAACTATAAAAATAAATATCAAATTTATTAGATTCATCGTATTTAAATTTAAATTAAATTAAATTATTTGTTGTTACAAAATCATAGAACAAAATTAATGGATTGAATAAAGTATTTTTAACTATATTTATATTTTGGTATTTTAAAAAGTTTTGCAAACATGTATCCATTTTATAGTGACATTTGTTTTATCCTTTCAGGTTTCAATTGTTTTGTTTCAGGGCCAGAATCTCTAATATGTAACACTGTTTATATAATATTAATAATAATTTATTCTGACTGAACATTATAAAAATGATAAAAATTTAAAACAATAAATTAACCTGTGCGCAGCACAGGCGAGATACTAGTCAAACAATAAGACTAATAATTTTATGGGTTAAAGATTTTTATTAAATTATCAAAATTTCTGTTTTTAAGTTCTGAATTTATATGTTTTGTTCGCGCCAAAATTTATTTGTGAATATGATATTAATATAGTAAACTTAACGGTTTTTATTTTGTTTTAGATATTTTATTAGATTATCGAAAATTTCTGTTTTTAGCGCCAAGTACTTTTTGGTAATATATGATACGATAGTTGTGATGTTATTCTTAATTTTTTTAGTTAACATGAGATATAAAATTTGTGTGTCTTTCTCGCTAAAAATTATTTGTTAACATGATACTAAAACAATATATTTAACGATTTTGTTTTATGTTTGAGATATCTACTAATATCTATTAAATTTTCAGTTTTTCGCCCCAAATTGTTTTGGTAACATATGATACCATAGTTGTACTGTTTTATTTTATATATTTTCTTTAGTCATTTATTTTAAATGTTTTTTTATCGTCTCAAGTTTTAGTAATTGATAGTTTAGTTTAAAATTTTATAAAATGCTAAAATGGAACTAGCATATTCTTAATACTGGTGATGCGTCTGCCAAACTAAAAACAAAAATTAATATACTAACTTCCATAGTTTTTATAATGTTATATAACTAAGGTAACTATGACATATTTTGGGTGCGATCATACCGGCACTAATGCACGGGATCCCATCAGAACTCCGCAGTTAAGCGTGCTTGGGCGAAAGTAGTACTAGGATGGGTTACCTCCCAGGAAGTTCTCGTGTTGCACCCCTTTTAAATTTTTTTTTTAAAAAAAAAAAAAATTATGACATATTTTGGCTATATGAATAATATTGTAATTGAATAATTTTTTTTCATATTGCAATTCTTCTAGTAATCTTAATAGTTTAAGTTAACCCATCAGTACAATGAACCAATTTTAGAGTAGCCCATCATCAAAATGGATCTTATAAGAACCCATGAATTAAAGATAGAAACAACCAAAGTGAACTGAAGTTAACAGTTTCATAGTCACTCCAATCACAAATATCAAAGTCGAGCCTTTTTGTTTCTCCATCTGGATGAGCCATCTGGACGAAGATGAGAGTTTTGTTTGTTTAGACACTAAAAGTGCAATTCATTCAGATGGATCATCCAAATAACTTTTGGAAATTTAGGCTTAATTTTAAAGTCAATTTAGTTGAACCAATTTGGATCATTTGAATGAAGATGGTTCATTCAAAATGGTATAATGTCTATTATGCCCCTAATGTAATTCATAAATTACAAACCTAAACATAATATCATTTTTGTCACAAACGAAAACTGACAAAACTACAAACACTTTTTCCCGTGCTAAAAACTACTTTTTCACGCCAAAACTCCAAAACGCATTTTCCCGCTAAAATTGTGAAAAAATGTTTTCCCGTCAAAATTTCAAAAACGTGTTTTCCTGCAAAAACCGAAAAACATGTTTTCATGCCAAAATCACAAAAAAAATGTTCTCACGCCAACACCCCAAAATACATTTTTCGGCCAAAACACAAAAAACATGTTTTTCCGCCAAAGTCGCAAAACGTGTTTTCTCGACAAAATTGTAAAAACGTGTTTTCCCGCCAAAACTAAAAAAATGTGTTTTTCCGCCAAAACCAAAAAACGTGTTTTCTCGCCAAAACCGAAAATTTGTATTTTCCCGCCAAAACCGAAAAATCTTAT
>NC_027754.1:36601704-36608867 GCF_000695525.1 Brassica oleracea var. oleracea | reverse complement strand
CGCCAAAACCGCAAAAACGCGTTTTTCCGCCAAAACAGCAAAAACGCGTTTTCTCGCCAAAACCCATAAAACGCGTTTTCCCGCCAAAACCGCAAAAACGAGTTTTCCCGCCAAAACCGCAAAAGCATGTTTTCCCGCCAAAATCGCAAAAACGTGTTTCCCTCCAAAAACGCAAAAAATGCGTTTGCCCGCCAAAAACACGTTTTCTCGCCAAAACCGCAAAAACGCGTTTTTCCGCCAACACCGCAAAAACACGTTTTTCCGCCAACACCGCAAAAACACGTTTTTCCGCCGAAATCGCAAAAACGTGTTTTCCTCCAAAAACACAAAAAATGCGTTTTCCCGCCAAAAACGTGTTTTCCCGCCAAAACCGCAAAAACGTGTCTTCCCGCCAAAACTGCAAAAATACGTTTACTCGTCAAAGTCGCAAAAACGTGGTTCCCTCCAAACCCGCAAAACCGTGTTTTCCCGCCAAAAACGTGTTTTCCCGCCAAAACCGCAAAAACCTGTTTTCTCGCCAAAATCGAAAATTTGTATTTTCCTGCCAAAACGAAAAAAACTCGTTTTCCCGCCAGAACCGAAAAATCGCCAAAACAGAAAAAATGTGTTTTCTCACTAAAATCGAAAAATCTTGTTTTCTCGCCCAACCCGCAAAAAGAAAACTTGTTAATTTTGAAATAATTCTAATGTAAATATATTAAACTAAATAATTAAATGTAATATAGTTAAAATTAATATAAAATATATGATTAAATCAACACAAGGGTATTTTGGTAATTTGTTTACTAAACTTATTTGAATGAAAATGAAAATAAAGAAACAAACATAAGATCTATTTAGATGATTCATCTAGATGAGCTATGTGAATGGACAAACAAACAATCACAAAAATCTGAATAAATCATTTGAATAGATCATACAAATGAATCATTTGGATGGAGATGACAAATGGTGAAACAAACAGCCCCTATGTATATGCATCCATCACATTCTCAAATTAGAAATATATGGAGCTGTGTAGTATATGGGAATCGTGGTTAGTGCATCCTTAGATTAATCATCACCAAAATGTAGTTAGTTGCCGCCATGACTTTGCTTGTCGTCTCTCATGATGCAAAAACCCGTTGACGAGTGGAAACATGAGCTTGAGACTGAGTTTTGATGGGTACACGAGAAACCACAGGCTTCAATAATGCCTTCACTTCTTTTGGTAAGTCTAGATGTTTCCTCACCTCGTTCGCCAGTTCGGTCACATACTTTTCCTCATGCTCTGCTTTCACAACATTCATCAAACAAATCAATGCCACAAATCTTTTATTTATTTTTCTATTCAATGCAAGATCATTATGAAACTCACCAATGTCGTGCATTGCTTTCTCCAGCTTGAAAAGGTACTCCCGGTTGTTCCCACAAGGTCCAGAAGCTGTGGCGATTTGCATGGCCATCTCCTCCTGTGGAGCTGGGGCCAAGTAGTATTTGTTAGACTCTTTGTCTGGTGTTGACGTAAAGCTACACAAGAGAGACACAAAACAAAACTGACTTTAACTTTGAATCTTCCAAATTTGAAACATCAAGATGCAAAAGGGGACAAACATACACTATAACTCCGGTCAAGACTGGTTCGAATGTGGCAGTTTCCTGCATCCAAGAATAGAAACTACATTAAAAAAAAAAAAAAAAAAACTTTAAAAATTTGGAAAATACAACAATAACAAGTTTCTTAACGTGTAAAACTCGACAAGGGTTTTAGAGTCGTATTCACACTCCCTTCGTTCCAAGTACTCCATGGCTAGCTTTTCCTTCTCAGGTCCTCCACGAACACAATAAGCAGCACCCCACTATCCAAATATAGATGATTAATTCAGTAATGTTTTAATAATAACAAAACTGTGTTTAATTAAAGAATATTATTTAATAATAATTATAAAACATAACATATGTTTTTTTTCTTACGCATATAGCTCCGGCGGATTTCTCCAACGTGCAAGTTCTTGCAGGATGTTCAGGCGCGCCTCTATGATCAATACACGCTGCAGAAACAAATTCAGAATTTTTTAGCAACATTGATCTATTTCTTTGTTGATAATTCAAGACAAGTGCGTTGGAAACATACCGAAATCGAAGACGCGTTTGTAGTCTTTGATATAGCCAATGAGTTTTTCGTCAAAATCGAAACCTGGGTTCCATATTAAAGATCCATATCCGAACACCCACAATACCACAATACCATCTTGAACGTTAAAGTCTCTTTTAGGAAGAAGAAATAGAAGAAAACAGGGAGTTAGAAAAAAGATATGTGATGTTTTTCCGTATGCGAGAATCAGATATTAATATAGAGAGACAAGAGTTTTGGAGTTTCGAAAGAGAATCCCGGGAACCTTGGGATTATGATTGAATATAGACGGCTTTTTGGGTTTATTCGTTTTGTTACGTACATCTAAGCCAAACCTAACTCTTTTTAGTTACATTGAATGTAGACACTTTTGTTATTCTTAGCATATGCAGACACGAATGTGTTTGGTCTAGCATAGCCTAGCCCAGGCGAGCCCCAAGCCCACGTTCTTTTTGAGAAAGCAGAAGATTGGAGAAAGGCAACAACGACTACACAACTCTTGGAAGTTGGAATCTTCTCTTCTTTTTGTTTTTCTTCTGTTGATCTAGTGTATTATTTACCATATGTTTGTACTTTGTATTTAAAGGTATAGTTTAGCCTTTTACTTGGTGGTGTGTAAGCTATGTCTAGATATTTGCACAAATATGTAACCTATTTGGCTATTTGGCTTGTTCATTGGATAACAGAGAAAACCCGTTACTATTTGACATGATGTCTATGGATGTTTAGGATTCCTCCATAATCTATATAAAGATTTGTACAAATATGTAGTTAATCGGCTGCTTAATTGTGCAGAAAACCCGTTACTACTAATATGTTTCTGAGATATGTTGGACACTCATTGGCCAAATTAAAAGAGACCGCTGCAATGTTAGCTGGGTTGCGAGAGATAATCATGGAGAAGTGATTTGTTAGGGCCGGGGAGCCAAATCTTTTACTAAACAAAGCGTTTAAGCTACAACGGCGGAGGCATTCAGATGGTGGTTGACTGGTTGTGCTGCATCTTTCATATATAAGTTGAGTTTTACATCGATTATCCTTGTTGAAAAATAGAAAGAACAAAATTGCCACTGGAAAATAAAAACCAAAAGGTTCGTTTTAAAAGCTCGCAACCCAGCTAACATTGCAGCGGTCTCTTTTAGTGTATTGAGAAAAAAAATGTCTTTAATCTCTTTAGCCAAAGTAAGAAGACAAACAAATGTCAATTTTAAAAGAAATCAACAAAGCTTGATTGGTTAATTTTTGTGGAGCTGAAGGAAAAATTAGGTTGTCGAGCTTCTTGATATTGCCACTCGTTTTCTTTGTTATGGGGCAGATCGTTGTAATCATTAATTATTGCTTACAATAAAA
Source organism: Brassica oleracea var. oleracea (assembly GCF_000695525.1). Lineage (NCBI taxonomy): Eukaryota > Viridiplantae > Streptophyta > Magnoliopsida > Brassicales > Brassicaceae > Brassica > Brassica oleracea. The sequence continues at coordinate 36,605,404 of NC_027754.1, read as the reverse complement.
TACTAGAATTGGTTACGTACATCCAGGTTATAACTTATAGTTATAAGTGCAATTATGTGATTTTTTTCGTGATTACGCACAGATATAAATATTTTTAAAGTAAATATACTATAATAATTAATTGATATTTATTTTAATTTTAAATTAATTAATAATTTGTATGCATTATTTATATTAATAATATTATATTACTTTAATTGTACATATGATTTTATATATGTTATATCTAATCGGTTTTGTTGTTTTTACAGTTGATTTAGTTATCATTTGGGTAAATTGAATTGCACCTCCGAATTCAACTGTAATATTTTCATTCTAAATATTAAAATTTTGATTAATTTCTTATTTTCATTTAGGCGGTTGTTGTCTTAGATATGTAAATATATTTTATGAAGATTATGTATAACTTAAGATATATTATGCTTAGAATGAAATAAAAAATAAACTAAAATGTATGTTCTAAATTACATAAATTAATATAACGATAATATTCTGAAGTCTCATGCATATATATAAATTTTACAAAATAACTAAATTGTAACAGTTAGTTAACATTTTATTTTCATTTTTAATATGTTTTGAGTTGTCTTATAATTTATATTTATAAAATAAATTATTATTCTTATCGTAGTTAAATCTATGATTTTAGATATAAGTTGGATTAGTCGAGTCACTCATGTTGTGAGTATATTGAGTTACATATACTTTTTCAAATTCAAAATGAAGTATAATTATTTTTTTATTATAATAAGTAAAATCAATCAATTTTATTTATTATTTAAATGTGCATGTATTTTCATAATATTTATCAAATTATACGTTGATGTTTTTTTAAAAAAAATGTTAGAAAATAAAGCGATGATCAATAGGAATTTACATGCATAAGTAGCTGATACATTTTTCGAAGCTCATGAATACATATCAATATTTACAATAATTAAAATATTTTATAAATTGTAAATAACTTTATGCCTTTGATTTATTTAAAGGAAACTGAAATTTATTTTGAATAATCTTAAAATGAGAATTCAGATTTGCTTTGATATTTTGATTATGGTTCTATTAAGTTCCACAGAAATAAAACATAAAATTTAATATTAAGAAAACAATCAACATTAATAATGATAAAATATAATATATCTACCTCATTAAACTATTTTGTAACTATTTTATCAAACGATGTTTATTTTTAAAATTTCTTTTTAGTTTTTTTTAATATCTCTTAAAAATAAGTAGTAAACAGAATTGTGATTTTAATTGACAATCATATTATATAAGTAAAATATAATTTATCGATTTTTTTTTGTTGTAATTGAAAGATATTATAGTCAACTAAACATATGAAAAATAAATAAAAATTTTCAATAATACTAATTATAAACTATTTTTAGTCAATTAAACATATATCACCTTATGTTGCTTAATTATTTTATGTAATCATCTATGAAATATAGATATATAAAAAATATTTCTATTACATTGAATTTTGTTGTATTGTTTAAAATTATGTTTTAAAAGAAATAATATTTATTTTTCTAATATCAAGATTATTTGTGTAAATTGTTTTTAATAAAATCACATTATATACAAATTTTTATTTTTCATTTAAAAAATCTATATATAAATAAATTATTTTATTACTTACTTTAAAAGTATATTTTATGTATTTTAAAAATATTTTTTAAATGTAATACTAATATTTTGTGAACTTTCCCTTTTTTCGTTTTTCAATCATTTTTTTAACTTTATAAAAAAATTACTTTTTTATTATATGTATATATTTTTTGGAAAAATTTAAAAAGAAAACTAAATAAAAATAATAATAGTATTTAAAATGTAATATTTTTAATTAATTAAGGGTATCAGTGTAATCAATCATCGTGAGAGTTAATGTGAGAGTGACATATAGGAAACTGACTTCTTAAATAATATTATAGAGATTCCTCTAGTTTTGGGCGAATTTGGTATATAATCACGCAAAAAGAGTACACTGTGCTTTTAAGTGTTAAATAACAAAAAAAAATTGTAACATGTGTTAAATAAAAAATTAAAATAAAATATATTGCTTCAAAAACTTTTTTTGACTGAAAAAGATTAAATCCGAGTATATTAAAGATACATGCTTAATTCATGGATGGAGGTAAACCCACAGACGGACCCTTCTTTTGGACCGAAAACAATAATTCACATCCGCGTGGCCAGTGGAGATCGAACTTCGGGTTCACCATATCGGATTTCCCTCAAAGTGCGTTTGGCCTATCACCGCGTGGTTAATTGCTTAAAGAGTTTTCATGCAGTTTTGCTATGAACTAAATTAAATCAACGCCTAACTGAATTAGTTTAATCGAAAATTTATATATAAAATTTGGGTTCATCCTTTTTCTAAAAATAGGGTTCATACATAGTAAGTATCTAAATATTTTTACGGAACTACCTAAAACTAAAGAAAAACAAGCTGAATTAAACCGTGAACATTATTTTTATAAGAACAATGTCATTTAGAAGAATAACTTCCGTCTTATATATTAAAACAGAAATCATAACTTTGATTCATGTGTGATTTTTTAAAAATAGATCTAATGCACATATTCCTAAAAAGTCATGTTACATTTAATTTCTAATCTTATCATTTAAATTTTGGACCTACCAGAAATTTTTATTGGTCTATCAATAATTGGATTTAAACAATAGATGATCCATTGGATTTATAAATAGTATAAATTAAATAGATATAATTTAATGTTGTAATATTATACCTCCATATATTAATTATTTAAATATTTGTCGATGTTAACTTTTAAAATTATAAATATTTTTTTTAAAATAACAAAAATCATATTATCTAACAATGATTAATCTTTATTACCTTAAACCAATGAAAACAAATTTTAAACTATATAGTTTATTTTAAAAATCAAACAAAAACTAAATGTTTAATTATTTACTCGATAATATAAATCTATGAAGCGAAAATTTTAATTTTTTAAAAACTTTCTAAATTTGTTAAATGTTACGATATTTTTGAATATGACAATAAAAAAATATTTTAATTATCTTTATATATATAGTTACGATTTTAATAATGAAATAATAATCTGAAAATATATATATATAAGAAGATACAAATACATGTGAAAGTTTGAAACAGTCTATTCAATAAAAAAAATATATCGTAAACTTATTATGTTTTAGACATTGATAGACACATCTATACTATTAAAACAGGATCATATTGTCTTTTTTACCTTAGCATGCCATTTCTTTACTAACATTGCATGTTTCATTAAGGGCAATCAAGTAATATTAATAACACATCTATATTGGGCCATTTTTCGGATCCAGCCCACCGTCCACATCAGATCTCTCTTGGACCATTTGGACCGATTAAGAAATCAGATCTAATTCTCACATTTTTTTTTTCTTTGGGCCATTGAGTCCAAGTTCAAATAATTTTTTTTCAACCATTCTTAATTATTTTTTTTTTCTTAATATAATTTAAGCATTCATAAAAAAAAATTGATTTTTTCGTTGAAAAGTATAAATCTTTATTAAAAGTATATAATTATTTTTATTAAAAATACTAACCACATAATAAAATTAATTTATCAGAGTTATACCAACTTAATTCATTAAAAAAATAAAGTTTAATTTTTAAACATAAATAGTAATTTAAAATGAAACACGATAAAGAAAGATAAAA
>NC_027754.1:36572309-36595354 GCF_000695525.1 Brassica oleracea var. oleracea | reverse complement strand
TTGAAAAGTATAAATCTTTATTAAAAGTATATAATTATTTTTATTAAAAATACTAACCACATAATAAAATTAATTTATCAGAGTTATACCAACTTAATTCATTAAAAAAATAAAGTTTAATTTTTAAACATAAATAGTAATTTAAAATGAAACACGATAAAGAAAGATAAAAAGTTTAAGTATTTTATAAAATAAAACACAAATATATGAAATATGACATTTACTAAATATTTGTCAATTGAAAAAAAAAAAAAAAAATCCGCGCTTTGAAAGCGCGGATCAAAATCTAGTATATATTATAATATATATCAATTTAGCATTGAAAACAAAAATCTGTGCGCGGTTGTGCGGCTCGAAATCTAGTTTTGTATTATTTGCAGATATAATCATTCGCCTAGTTAGCTCACACCAGTCATCGTATAGTCCTCTTAAATTTATGCAACGGTGCAAGTATTCACTATTGTCGTTGATAGGAGTGAGACATAAGATAGCGATGCTACCAAAGATCTTACTAAACACATGTCCCTGTTTGTCATTAACTCTCCATTTCCATGCAACGCAAAGACAAATTTCCAACCTATATCTTTTTATATTTACCGCTTCTTTCGATTAATCATCAATCACAGTAGCTATATACTATAGTATATACTAACTCCACACTACATCAATTTTGTTTGACACACACAGTCAATATAACTTATATAATAAACCACAGAGTGAATAGATACTTATACTAAACATGTATTCAGTATTCCTCTTTTTCTGGTCAAATGTATTCAGTATTCCTCTTTTCACAATATGTAGATATATATGTATAAGAAAGATTTAGAAGAAAATGGTGATAATGACGAAGATGTCCCAATAAATAATACTCCCTATGTTTTTAAATAATGCATGTTTTAGATTTTTCACAAATATTAAAAAAAAATGAACTATCAATGCATTAATTTTTTAAATTATAACAACTTTTTAAAAAATTATAACAGTTTTCCATAAATTTAAACAAATAGCAATTCAATAAATCCAAAATTGCCAATTAACATTTTTTAAGTTTAAAATTCATTATTAAAAATACATAGAATATCTAAAACATTTATCCTTTAGAAACAAGTAAAAAATGTTAGAATATGAATTTTTTAGAAACGGAAAGAGAAATAATTGAAATTCAATGTGCTTGTATTTATAAACATCAAGATGGTCAAGAAAAAGAAAAATGAAGAGCCCCCATCATTAAATGAGGATACTGTATTGACAAAAAAAAATTGAGGATGCTGTTGTTGGCTATGATTAAAGGGAAATTAGGCCAAATGATACTAAAAAAAACTATAATTCACTAAATAACCAAAAACCCACATTTTCTCCTTTTTTCTCTTTCTATCTCTCTCTCCTTTTTTACAACAAATCTAATTTCCCCATTTTTTATGGTTATTCTACGAATAAGCCCATGATTAAAAAGATATATAGAAGTAAATATTTTAGTTTGTAGTGTATAAAACTATAAACTATAAACTATAAACCAAGCGAAGAGGAGTTTGACTTTGACCACATCAGAATCTTTATTACGAACCCAACGCTTCTCAATGCAAAGATGCACATGTACGATGCATCCAACTTCTTAGAGCAACTTTATCCGGGGATATTAGAGGGTTTGTTAGCGTGTGGGTTCTGCGTAGGACCCATTTTTTTTAAAGAAATCAGTTACAAAAACTACTAAATAGTAGTCGGTTCTTAAGGGTTTCTTACACTATTCACGGACTCCACTAACACATAGCGGCTCACGATTGATTCGTTTTTTTTTTAATTCGAAAAAGTAAAAAAAAAAAAAATTAAGAAGGTTTCAGGGATAATGATACTCTTAAAGCCAAACATATGCATATGTAATTAATGTTTTTGAGCTTCTACTCCACGTATGCGATTGATTGTACTACCATCATAATATATTTTCAAGATACCCTAGCAAAATCTATAAAAACATTTGCATTTTTATGCAGTTCAAAACTTCAAATTAACCAGTTAATGGTATAACTACAAGATATCACCAATTTTTGTAAAATTATAATTTTATAATTAGGATTGTAGTGTTTTTAATGAAACTCCAGACTGATCTATGTGACACGCAAACAATTGAATATTCAAGAAATTTAATCATTTAGAGTAGCTAAAACAGGGAACAACAAATATCGTATCTGCATGGTGCTATTCGAATTGTGGTCTAGTTACACATAGGAATCTTTCCCAATTGGCACTCGGATATCAAAGTATAATTTATTAGGGTTTTAAATTTAGTGACCTTTTTTTTTTAATTTAGTAACATTTAAAACCACCATTTTCAACAAACAAAAAAATTTATTATTGGTTTTTACCTGCTGTATTCACTTGTTTTGCCCGTTTTCTTTTTATTTTTGTACATATTTTATTATATTACGTTTGCATTGATCAGTCGACCATTACAATATAACATGTTTTGCTCTCACCATTGAAGCGGTGGTTCTATGCTTGGTTCTTTTACTCTTCGTGAAATTTGCAAAATTCTAACAACAAAACAAAGATCGTAGGTGCTCATTTGTAAATTAGAAGATAAATAAAGATGGAAAATTCGTTTCGCTTTATAGATATTTCATATTGTTCAATCAATCATTTCGAGGTGTGTTATTTCATTAAAATATATGAAAAATGTACATCATATGAATCCAATAAGTAACATTACTTTCAGTTACTTTTAACATTTCGTAGGTTGCATCATGTCTAAATCATTCTTAGAACAATGACTAAAATATACTTTGGCATACAGATGTCTTGAAAACACACACACAAATGTTTAGAGTGCCATTGTCCACACAATAATAGTTGGAGATAGATATGATGCAAAAAAAAAGTTGGATATTTCAAGTGAGATCACTGATTATGATATTGATATGGAGAAGGCACAATAATTTATCATTTAACGGAGAACACCGACAATAACCACATAGAGAGGAAGGTGATAAGGTACGAAGAACTGAACCATCGCAGAAGAGTGCTGCTGATGAGTATCAATAATCCAATTCTACAATTATTTTTAAAATATAAACCCCACCGTCGTTTTCTTGTTTCCCTCAATTATTTCACAACGTCTGTATGCTCTCTAATTTTTTTTTTCAATCTATTCTTCATATCCAACAAACCACAAGGCATGGAATAAAATATATACAAAACCCTGATGAACTTGTATTAATTGGATAAAACAAGATTGGTTTTGTTATGTGAGTGAAAAGTAGGAGTTTTGGTCCATTACAATCAAGATGGATAACATATATAATATGAAAAGGAATTAAAACCAAGATGGATCTTGAAATGAACCACCAACTACAATGTCTTATTCTGAGTTAAGTTAATCAAACAGATAAAATAACCAATAGCATCGTTAATTATATCGGATGTTTGGATCACACTGGCAATTCTAAGACAAAACAGTAGATTAAATTTTTTTTTTAAATGTCTAGAAAGACAAGAACAACAAAACATATATGGATGCATCAAACTAGATCTCGAGACTACTAACCATATTCTTCTGCATCATTGAGTTCTTGCAATGAGCAATAGCTCCTTGAATAGCACTCTGAAGCTCTTCCATCGAAGAAGTCATACTGTTGTTGATGCTGCTGCTGCAGCTACCTCCACCTCCTCCTTGACCCGGAAACCCGCCACGTGTCAGCACGCCGGAGTGACTCGGAGACGACCTCATGGACGACGGACAGCTCGCCGCGCATCGTCCTCGCTTCGTGTATTTCATTAGGTTTCCTGAGAAAGAGATAGATAGCCCTCCGCTGCTGGAGCCAGCGGCCGGAATGGCGGTGGAGGAGGCGACGGCGGAGGAGGTTCCTCGGATGTTGCCGGAATGTTTGAGAGATGATTGCTCTGTTTTCGAAGACGTGACGGTGGTGGTGCTCTGTTTCTGAGATAGCTTGTCGTATAAAGGTTTGACCTTTTTCATGTATTTGCGGATAACCTCTTTCGCCGTGGAGCTCATTCTCTTCACCGGCGACGGAGCCGCGGCGGAGACGGTTTTGTGTTCTTTCTTGAAAACAGAGGAGAATCTAGAGAGCGAGAAACCGCCGCTAGTGTTCTTCTTCGTCGGTTTAAAGAACGAATCTTCCTCATCGGTTACGGAGCTAGGACGGGAAGAGTCGCAGCCATCGAGCGGCGGAGGGCGGAGGAGAGGGAAAGAGGCGGTGGAATCGGTGGAGGAGGAAGATTCGGTGGAGTCACGTGCCGCGGAGGAAGAGGAAGTGTAGTCAGAGGAAGAAGTAGAAGAACAGAGTGTACGGACGAGAGAGAGACGAGGGGAGAGCTGGAGAGGGAGAAGCTGGCCTTTGTAGAAGAGCTCATCGGCGGGGCAAAGCGAAGAAGAAGCTTTTCGTGGAGAGATTGAGACGTTGAACTCAAACTCCGATGAAGATGACGACGGAGACGAGTGAGAACGCGGTGGAGAGGGACGTGGACGTGGTTGACGTCTCATCGCGCTCTTATCTCTCTGTTTTGTATGCTTCCTCCTCTGCTTTGTCTTTAGCTTCTTCTATGTAAATAATAGAGTGCAATGTTTTTAAATAATTTTATTTTTTTGGTTTTGTATTTAAGAGGCTGCTGCAGTGCAGTGCAGTTGATATCATGAGAAAATGCCACGATGATCGCTAGGTTGAAGCTGTAGTCACATGCAATGTAATTAAATAGTGTCAAATGGACCACAGGATTAGAGAGACGTTTAATGACGCCTAATTAATAATCAATTTGTAGGAGTGAGGAGTGAGCAATGCTAGTTGTGACTTGTGACCTATGGTCCGATCTCTCTTCATCCCGGAAATTATGGTTAAAGTTTGGATTTTATTGACTTTGTTGGTATGTATCTCTTGTTTATAACTAGTTTATTTTTGTTAAAAAATTTCTTAACTGGCTCTCTATATTTGTTCTAAAAAGAAATAGATTTAGTGATGAATGTAACCGGTTACAAGTTACACAAGTGGTTGGATAGTGTTTTTGGAAAATAATATAAGTGAGTTCGTCCTATGTTGTGATTTTAAAGAACTCTCAGCATTTTAACCACTATTAGGTGATAATCTGCGTTTTGCACTGAGTGAAATATTCATAATAATGATATGTTAGCAATTTAAATCAATTATGTATTTGCAATTTGTCTTTTTTTCCTATACCTGTAAGAACATATAACAAATTTAATAAAACATATACTGGAAACAAAATATTAAATCATTTTTCTTGTTGTTTTTATTTTAATAATTTGATGGCGGTAATTGTTTAACATTGAGTTTGCTTTTTCATTTATCCCATCGTAATTGATTTTTACGTATATAAAAACATAATATAATTTTACATTCAATTTTATTCAAACCATTTTATAGATTCTGAAAGCTATGCTAAACCCAAAATGATTTCAAATGGATTGAACTAAAAACATAATTTTCTCATTCAGATGGAAGAATCAAAATGATCATTCTCTATCGACAAAGCGAAAAAAAAGAGAGAAGAAATGGGGTTATGCAACCAAATTTTTTTCAAACCTCCCGCTTCATATTCCTTTTCAAATTTTCCTTTCTATAGAAATAATCACGTTTTTCCTTTTTAATACATTAAATGACCAAACATCAAAAGAAAGAGTTTAATGATTATTTCTTTCCATATTTGAATTTGATGATATATAATAAAGTATTGAATAGTTCATTTAATATCATATTTTTAATATTTGACAGATAAGCATGTTCTTCAGCTTTGTCATTTAACTAATGTTCTAAGATTAATATATAGAGGATTTAGTTTAGACCATAAGACATCAATAACAATATGTAAAATATGATTAAGTTGAAGAGATATACTAATTATTATTTTTTGAACTGAGATTTACTAATTATTACTATCTATTTTGAGAGAAAAGGGGAGAGAGACACATGAAATACAAATTTTCTCATATATGGCGATACTCAAATGTTTTGGACATAGCCGACCCGACGTTTTATTTGTATTTAACTCATCTTTTACAATGGAACGATTAGTACTAAAAACATCTTCACTTCATTTTTATATGTGTTTCTATAATTAAAATTTAGGGACAAATCTCGTCTACTCTATTTCTAATTTCTTATACTAAATAACTTTTTTCTTCATATTTAGCGAAATAAATAGTATTTTTATATTTAGAAAATGTCATTTCAGAAGATATATCTGAGTAGATTCTGCATTTATTAAATAGAGAAAAAATAGCAAAACATATTGGAGATGATATAATGAAATATTACATTATCAATAGAATAATATTGTTGTACAAGGTGCATTTTGTTGTGAAAGAGAACGAACATTTGGAACATGAGTAACTAATATACCTCTTGAATTGATGTTAACTTCACTGTAATTTGGATCCGTAATGTAACTATATGGTGATGCAACTATATATAGGTGTTGGTGATGATTGGTTCGACCATGGCTTTAAAAATTTAGCTGTAGATAAATCTATTGTAACTGTAAAGTTGTTACTGTAGATTTTTTTCTGCGGAGACTTTTGGTGTAATTAAATTTGTTGTAGTTGTAAGCTGTAGGCTATATATATTTTAAAATAAAATATATGAAATATGTGTTGTATATATAAAATTATTATTATATATCAATTAAAATAATTTATATTAATATTTTTTAATAAATTATCAAAATTTATTGTAATTTAAAATGTGGTATGTAAATAATATTTATATTATTTAAATATCTTAATAATTTAAAAACACTCAAATTCAAAATTAAAATATTTATAAAAGTTTTTATTATGATTATATAATTTATTTGATATTATAGATATTTTTTTAATTTACAGATTCTACAACCTATAAAAAAAAGATGTACGGTTTTTGCCTAAAATACATAAGAATAAGTTTTGTTTTTTTTTTTTGAAGTAGTTATAAAAATAAAGTTAAAGCATGATTGGTAAAACTAAATAAAAACTTGATGTAGACTTTAATTTTTAAAAATAAAACTACAACATGATTAATAAAATTTAGTGATTTAAAAATAAATAAAATTAAAGTAGACAGATAAAGCCCAATAAAAAAACCTCGTATTTTATACGAAATATGGAAAATAAACGTCATCGTCGCGTCTTGTCGGGAAAATACAGCGGGGAAGTTTAGAAATAGGGATTCTATCACGTGATGCCAACGCCATGAGTGGCGCTTGCTCGTCCCCTCTCGGATTATTTGATATTAGTTCTTTCTTTGGGTCAAATTTTTGATATAAGTTTATTACTAATAGATTCTCTACCAGTTTCGTATTATTATATTCTAATTAATACATGATTAAGCCGTTTTATATTGTTGGTCGATCAAATCATTCTCGTATTTGCAAAACAACAACTTTACTATATATGCAACAAAATTATTTTATGTTAAAATATATTTATATTTTATAAATCATTTGAAAAAATTACTCTAAATTGAATATAATAAATATTTGTTTTCTAAGATCATCTTATAAATTAATTATTTTTTGAAGATTATATTTATTTTGTTAACATTTTTGACCTTTGTTTATAATTTTTTATCTGAATTTTTATTTGTTATCAAATATTTTTTTTTTGTCATTGTACTATTTTGTTTTCAATTTTCATTTTCATTTATATTTTTAATGGAATTACGTTTTCTTTTTGCATTTGCATGAGATTATATATGTAATACTTTATTATATTTTCTCAATTGTGTGTTAAAGTTTTATGCCTGATTGTGGTATATCTAAATGTATTCTACATGTGATTATAAGTGTGTTTCTAACAATGTTTTTATTCAAAAAATTTCTTAACTAAATATTATTTGTTTTTGACTAATCTAGAATTATTTACTTCACGCGGGGTTTCTAACTTTGTGTTATTGAGTTTGTGAGATTAAGGCTTTGAATGATAACGTCGAAAACTACGCCATACCGAAATTAATAATAATAAAAAATCGATATTATATCTACACACGTTTTGTTACTATTCAGATTCTAATATGCAGAGAACACACAAAGATTTCAGCATATACATAATTCCAACCATCTTCTTCTATGTTATAAATAATAATCAGGAACATGCATGAACGAATGGTTGCAGGTTAGTTTGCGAAAAACGAAGGGTTGCAGGTTCCTTATAAAATTTAGGCGACGTGCGCATGTTATTTTGTGAAGATCATATGTAAGCCGAGTTAAAAGAAGCAAGGTTTGATGCTTCAGAGTATGGGATAAAAGCGCTAAGAGAGTTTTTAATAGGGAACATAACGAATACGAAAGTTAATCACTGAATGCTTTGATCATTGATAAAGATTATAAGTGACAGAAGTAAGGTTTGGATGGTTGGGTTAAGAGAGGGTCGAATTGTTGTTTTTAGTGAACATTACTAATTTAAGATAAACACTGGCACAGCTGCTACCAATCGATGGGTAACTGTAGTAGTAAATAACTAAATATTAACAACAACGAATATTGGGAGTAGTTGGACTTAGAGTACAATCAGAGACGTTGGCCACCCAACTGCTATGGCACTGGTTCTAAAATTCAGTTTACTTTTTTTCTGTTTTTTTTTTCTTTTTTGTTTGTAATTTAACTCCAGTTTATTTGCATCCCAAGTGTAGACATGAAGTCGGAAACTTTTACCCGTTATTATTTTCAGATATCATGGGGAAACCTACAAAATCAAAGTAAATTAATGGAGGTTCTTGGAGTGATTTTTGAGTAAAAATGATGCGGGTCCTCTAGAAAAATGAGTAGCAGTAAGTGAGAAGAGAGTAATGTCTAAGTCTTTATCGTTTAGTAAGTGAGAAGAGAGTAATCTCTAGTCTTTGTCGTTCTAAAAGAATCTAGAGTCTTACATTAAATAAAAATAGAGTTAGGCTACGAAGATACTTGATTTCCTTTATATGTACATTACTGAAGTATGAGTGGTATGATTCTCACTTCTTAGTATGTTACAATAGTTTTTTTGTGCTAGGTGATGATTCTCAGTATGTTACAGAAGTTTTTGTGTTAGGTTATCGTCTTTTTGACTAAACATGACGAAAATATAATGTAAATGGATTTTTAATTTCGTTTTCATATCGAGTGTGGATTTGGGTAAGAGTGCTTGCATATAGATAAATATATGTAAAATTAACAACTCCAAATGTTTACTAAGTAACCAAACCAAAAGGGAGAGAAATCTTGAATTAGATGGTGGACTAAGTGTCTTAACCCTTATTTGGAAAACATAAAGTGAGTTCAATTAACTAATGCATGGGAGAAACCGATGGATATGTTCCTGTATAGTGCTCAATGCAGGAAGCTAATTAAGTCCAGACTTTTTTGGATGGGTTCCTTAGGTCTTTCTCCTCACCTTGTCCCTGAAGTTCATCAAAGCACACATCAGTAAATCCTAAATAACATGTAACAGTATAGTATATGCTTATATTATGGTAAGATTACAAACCATTGGATGAGGAACCTCTACAGCCCTGACATTTGTCATCTTAGTCATAGCTGCGTCAAATGCTACAATACAGCCGAATCTTCACAAGTAGGTCGTCAACTCCGCTAATGAAACAGTCTCCAGCTCCTTGACACCACCTTACTATGTCACACTGGTGGAGTCACCACCGGCTGTGGCACACAATCTGGAAGTGGGATGAAAGCAGAACGTGAGGAAGAAGGTCATATACTCCTATGTGTGAACAGGTTCTATCTAATGCATTACATTTAAGGTCCCTCATCAAATAAACTCTAACTTGCAACCACATATTTGTCAATATCACAAACTTGGGGTACTTGAAATAGAATTATGAGTCGTACATGTCAAAGACTTCTTTCCCAGTTTCGGTCTCAGAGTCAAAGTAGAGATGTGTGCTAGAAGTACCGTTCAAAAATAGACGGCCTGAGAAAACACATGGAAATTAATAAGGGGTACTTAATTAAGTACTAAACAGATAGAAACTAACATGCTTTTGACGAATATATATGTATGTATGCAACTGAAATTCAGAAACACAAAATACACATACCCCCAACTATCTTAGGATTCACGCTTGTAGCAATAACGACTCTCGGCTCTCTCCCATAACTGTCTAATTTGGTATGGAACGCAAGAGCCAAGGAGTCAAACATACTCACACAAACGTTTTCACCACTGCAGAGAGAGAACAACCAAAACTCAATTCAACAGATGCGATAAAAGCTTTCGTAATAACACATGTCATATATAAAATGAAATGAACCTGCGAAGACGCAGAGTTAGCATCACACACTGTGCCCCTGGTAGACGGTCTGTGATTGTGCTTTGGATTGCATTCAACTCACCAATCACGTCTGATAAATAATCAAGTGGGTTACTTTAACACATGATATCACAGAACCAACTAAAAGACTAAGTGTAAGAATACATATCAGGAAGTTGTTTCCCAGTGTTTGCGAACTCAAGTATCTGACTATATGCCATGAATCTGAAAAGCTCTGTAGGGATGGGCCTTGCAGACGCCATTACCTTCTCAAGAGAGGTCCCTTCATTGAACCGAATTGAGAAAAAAGCATCAGAAAAATGGAAGTTGGTGTTGCTACGTACGACGTCAAATCCAGTTAAGGTGTAGAGGGAGCCTTCGCTGAGACGTTCCCTGAACCTAAGCTGATGGTTCGCACTGACAGTTCCTTGCGTTAGGTTGACTGTAAGCGAAGAGAAAATAAAACGCTAAGACAATGTTTTTGGGAAGGAACGTTAACGGTGTTATTCTTTACATAATCGGGATGAAGTAAACTGTAAAACAGATTCATGAAAAAAGGCTTACATTCTCATCAACAAAGAGCATGTCAACACTCATCAGTTCACCTCCTTTCCTTAGATTTCGCGCCTCCCAGAACCGCAACAATTGAACCTCCTCCGCAACGTTAGAGTGTAACGGCCATGGCATCAACTTCTTTTTTCAATTCGGAGAGGCGGCAACAGTGAGAAGATGAGACCTATAGGGAAGAAGGATCCGGGCCTGGAGTTGCTATGTAATGACATTGGCTTAGAAACACAGAATCACGTTTAGAAAAAAAACCAATTCAAGTGTATTAACAAATCAGAGAGCGACACTTGTCATTATTCCCCCCAAGGAGAGAAAAAACTCTGATATCAGAGTCATGGTGGTGTTGGAGCCATGTTTATTTTCCAAGCAAAATGGGGCTTGGGACTTCATTATTATGATTAGGCTCTCTTAGTTTCAAAGCCCATTCATTACTTGTGCTTCTTGTCTTCTTTGGCAATCAATCAATAATCTCAATTAGAGAACCCACCTAACAGTTTTTGTTCATTGTTTTCTGAATGGTCATATCGCATAGAAATACATCTGCTCCCACCATGGATTCACAGTCGAGAAAAATACAAATGCCAGTTTTGGTATCTTACTAGATGATACCACTACCCTAAGCCATTTTTACCCACCAAAACCCAATGATATTGCTGCTGCTATATCTTGTACAACTGGCACTACCTGAGATTGTGTTTGTGTAGGTTTCATTTCATGTCCAGATTTCGATATGTAGTTATGTACTAAAGTAATGTTTATGTATATTGTGTCCCAGTCTCTTTTGAATGGATGGCAAATGCGTTTGTACTAATTCATGCAACTTTGATCGCCATTCGCCAGTGTTGCTGGCTTTTGCTAGTCTTAGTGATATTCTTAAAAGCCATTTAATTTATGCTAGAGGATCAGCTAATGACTTAGACATGTAAACATGTAAAGACTTTGCGTGCAAATAAACATAACTTGTAAAGGTTATGTTGACGGGTACTATAGTATGGTTAGAAAATGTTGACATCAACATCTTAGAAAGTCGCTTTTGAGGTGAAGTTTCTATTCATAGGATTAGTATGGTCTTACTATATATAATTTAAGCTCAAGGCCCATTATGGAAAGGGACATTACTTTGAAGCAGTGACATACATGCACAAAGCAGTTCGATGCGTTTGATTCCACTCCCAATAAAGTTTTAGTGGAATTGCATTTGTGGGATTAGTAAAAGCATGAAGGCGAAGGGGGCACTTTAAGTCTAAAGGTCACAATGTTCATTCCAAATTGTATTCTTTTCTTTCTTCTTCATTCCATATGATGTCAAATTTTTTTGACTAATTGTTTGGCTCATAGTGTTCAAAAACTATGGATGTTGACTTCTCTTCTTTCTTGGTTTGGATAATCAGCTCCGATATTAAG
Source organism: Brassica oleracea var. oleracea (assembly GCF_000695525.1). Classification (NCBI taxonomy): domain Eukaryota; kingdom Viridiplantae; phylum Streptophyta; class Magnoliopsida; order Brassicales; family Brassicaceae; genus Brassica; species Brassica oleracea. The sequence continues at coordinate 36,583,139 of NC_027754.1, read as the reverse complement.
TTTAATTTAATTATGTGGTGAACAAGCATTTTGGCATTAGAACTTGTGCTGTACCAATGATATACAAATAGATTTGTCTTCTGATCTTTTATGCTATCATTAATGAAAGAATAATGTTCAAAAGAATTTTTAAAGTCTGTGGAAATTTTTTGGTTCCATTAAAGGTTTGTTGATACATTATACCAGAAAATCTTAAATTTAAATACCAAAAAGTATTTTCTCAATTATACAGGTTGATAAAGAAAAAAGTTCATAATATATTTTTAAGGCAATTTTTTCAAATAATCTTTTTTAAATTTTTGTCACAAAATAGAATTCGAAGAAGAAAATGACCAAAATAATCATTTTTATTTTGAAATTTTATTATTTATTATTTTTTTTTAATTTTTTTTTTAAAATTTGAAACCATATCCCTAAAATCTCACATCTTAACCCTAAACCATAAGTTTAGATTAGTTAATTCTAAGACAAAAAAATATTTTTATATTTTAATAAAATTTATTTTGGTCATTTTTTTTATTGTTGATTATTTTTGTAAAGATAAACTAAAAAAACTATCATATAGAATTTTTCATATTTTTATTATAAAATATAGTACAAATACAACTATCAGAGTAATTTTTTTAGAACAATTTTAAAATTATGCATTTAAAAAAAATAAAATGATATATTGTGAAATCGTCGTCATAATAATCTCATAATTAAATATGTCAAAATTATAATTAAATAATAAATCCGCGTTAAAAGATTAGAAAGGTTTACTAAAATAATTTTCTAATCACAAAAAAGTAAAGAAAATAACATTTTATCCCGTAGTAAATAAATTTGATAGGGAAAGCTAAAATGTGTATAACATAAGTTACAGACATCTCCCATAAACAGATTTAAATCACAATCTAGAAGGAAAAAAAAAAAACACGAATCCCTAAATCAAGCAAGCTTCTCGATTCGATTCGATCGGATCATCATCATGCTCTCGAATCATCTACAGAACGGGATCGAATCCGATAATCTCCTCTGGTCTCGCGTCCCTGACTCCGACGACGCTTCCACAGACGGCGTTGGCTTACTCAGCTCCCCACGTGACGGCGGTGGCGGCGTTGATAGTCTTGATTACGAGGTTATCGAGAATTACGCTTACAGAGAAGAACAGGTTAGTTGCTTACTTACTAATATACTACCTCCTTCTCTCCTTTTGATTCATCTCTCTCTCTGATGATGATTGTAGGCGCATCGAGGGAAGCTTTACGTTGGTTACTACGTTGCTGTCAAGTGGTTCTTCTCGTTACTCATCGGTATCGGTACTACTACTGCTACTTTTACACCTTCTTTTTTCAGATCCATTGATTTTTGTTTTTTAATTATTGGTTTGGTTGGTGTTAGGAACTGGATTGGCTGCTGTTTTCATTAATCTCTCGGTTGAGAATTTCGCTGGATGGAAGTTTGCTCTGACTTTCGCCATCATTCAGAAGTCTTACTTTGCGGGGTTTATTGTTTACCTTGTCATCAATCTAGTCTTGGTGTTTTCTTCCGCGTATATTATTACGCAGTTCGCTCCTGCTGCCGCTGGCTCTGGCATTCCTGAGATCAAGGGTTATCTCAATGGTACATCAACTCTTCCTACTTCTCCATTTGTTTCTATTTTTTTTTTGCTGAGAGTTTGTAAGTTCACAGTAATATTTATGCATTTGATTGTGCAGGAATTGATATTCCTGGTACCTTGCTCTTTAGAACCCTTATCGGGAAGGTGCGTTATTTTTGTGTGGAATGTTGTGTTAATCTTGAAAGTTCACTTCTTTTTTCTTCTCCCTATTTTGGAGAAACTTTTTAAAAGTTGCTCTTGCATAGATATTTGGAAGCATTGGTTCTGTTGGAGGTGGTTTAGCCTTGGGGAAAGAAGGTCCCCTTGTACATACAGGTGCTTGCATTGCATCTTTGCTTGGTCAGGTGAGCTTCTGAGTTTTTTGTTATTCTGGCATGGAGTGCTTTTCTTACCTCTGTTTTCCAGCATTCCTCTGGAAACTTATATTATGCTTTCCTTTTGCTTATGTTGTTTCAGGGTGGATCTACGAAATACCATTTGAATTCTAGATGGCCTCAGCTTTTTAAGAGTGACAGAGATCGTCGTGATCTTGTAAGTTCCTAGATGCTTCTTGTCAAGAATGCTATCTGACTTTGTTTAGTTTTAGATTAGGTCCGAATCTCTTGAGAGATCTTATTTCTTCACTTTTGCGATGCCTTGAAAGGTCACTTGTGGATGTGCAGCTGGAGTTGCTGCAGCTTTTAGAGCTCCAGTTGGTGGAGTGTTATTTGCATTAGAGGAGGTCACTTCATGGTAGGTTCCTTCCCTCATCCTATGTCCAGCAGCTGAAATTATTCTGTTCTGAGATACAGCCATTTTAGGAACTCCTATTGTCTATTTCATTGTTTCCTTAGCATGTATCCTGGGATACTTTATCTTGTGTGCATCTGGGATGCTATGCCGTCTGTCCATCTAATATAATTTGCATGTCCTATTGAAGGTGGAGAAGTCAACTTATGTGGCGTGTCTTTTTCACTTCTGCTATCGTAGCTGTTGTGGTGCGTACTGCCATGGGATGGTGCAAGAGTGGAATATGTGGACACTTTGGTGGAGGTGGTTTCATTATATGGGATGTATCAGAGTAAGGTTCTAGCTTCAATGCTCACTTACATTCTCCAAAGCTAAGAGTGCTAAAATTGACTTGCAACTTTTCTTTCCTTCGTTTAGTGGTCAAGATGACTACTACTTCAAGGAGCTACTGCCAATGGCTGTAATTGGAGTTATCGGAGGCCTACTTGGTGAGTTTTTTTTTTCCTTTCCTTGCATTCTTGGCTCAATTCATATTTCTCTTAACTGTTTCATTTCTCATGGCATTTTCCTCCAGGGGCATTATTTAACCAACTTACATACTATATGACATCTTGGCGTCGAAATTATTTGCACAAGAAAGGAAATCGAGTGAAGGTAAAGATTCACATGAAATGCTACATTTATTTGGTTATGTTTATCTTTTGAAGATTGACTGTCTCGTTTCTGAACTTAAGTAGCTGCTACGTATTTGAATATGCAGATATATGAAGCATGCATCATCTCTTGCTTAACTTCAGCCATCTCATTTGGGCTGCCACTCCTAAGGAAATGCAGTCCATGCCCTGAAACAGTTACTGACTCTGGTATTGAATGTCCACGGCCTCCTGGAATGTATGGGAATTACGTAAATGTAAGACATTGTTATAGATAGATGTGTATCTTTGAGATCTGCTATGATGATATTACCCATCATTTAACTGTTTCTCCGATGGCAAAAATGTCAGGCCAAAAACCTCACAAGTTTTGCTAATTACACCTAGTGAAATGTGAACACTTATGTTAGATGCGTATGTGGAATTCATGTGATGGTGTCTACTAGGAATACTAAATAATCAGCCCCAAAACTTTGGCAATGAATTCATTTCTTCTGCTGAGCTTTCTGACTTTCCTGACATTTTAGCCTTTTTTAACATTGCCGCGTTCTCATTGCTTATTTTTTTTTTTTCGCTTCCATCATCAGTTCTACTGCAAGACGGATAACGAATACAATGATCTCGCCACAATTTTCTTCAATACTCAGGTCTTTTATTCTAGAATATTTTCAGATATATTCTTTCTGATTTTGACTTTGCTTACTTTTAAGCCCGACTGTTACAATTTAAACCTTTTGCTTTTCTTTTTTGGTGATAGGATGATGCTATAAGGAATTTGTTCAGCGCAAAAACAATGCGAGAATTCAGTGCTCAGAGTCTACTGACTTTTTTGGTATATGCCCTTATTTGGTGTATAGATTTTGAGATTTATTGAATCATGTGCATGTTATCACCATGATAAGGATTATGCTGACTTGATTTTTAATATCGTTCCATCTCTTTATCTATAGGTACATCATTCTATTTGTTTATTCTTCTGATTTATTGTTTTCTTTCTGTTTAATGATTTACAGGCTATGTTTTATACGTTAGCAGTGGTGACATTTGGAACAGCTGTTCCCGCTGGCCAGTTTGTCCCTGGAATAATGATAGGATCAACGTATGGGCGCCTTGTAGGCATGTTTGTGGTCAGATTTTACAAGAAGCTCAACATTGAAGAGGGAACGTGAGTCTCTCTGTGTAGTGCTTTGTTGATCTTACCACTTTGTTTTTTCAATTTGTTGGTTAAACTTTAGGCCTTTAATACAAAAGTCTTTGAACCTTAGTTATGCTTTGCTGGGAGCTGCTTCATTTCTTGGAGGCTCGATGCGGATGACTGTATCTTTATGTGTTATCATGGTTGAAATCACAAACAACCTGAAACTTCTGCCTCTTATAATGTTGGTTCTTCTCGTTTCAAAGGTATGAGTTACCAACAATTATCATTTGCCTTAGTTTCTATGGAAATACGCTTGTTTTAATTTGTTCTGTTCCTAGGCCGTGGGTGATGCTTTCAATGAGGGATTGTATGAAGTACAAGCACGCCTTAAGGGCATTCCGTTACTGGAATCGAGACCCAAATATCACATGCGGCAAATGATAGCGAAGGAAGCATGTCAAAGTCAGAAGGTTGTTATTATTTATCTCCATTATCAACCGTAGAGCTATGTTCTATCATCAGCCAAATACTAGATGGAGCTTGTCACGTGGGTCTTATATGAATCTAATATTTTTCTTCTTTGAAGGTAATTTCTTTACCTCGAGTTATCAGGGTTGCAGATGTCGCTTCAATTTTGCGCAGCAACAAACACAATGGATTTCCGGTAAGCATTGCTTTCTCCCACACAAGTTTGACTCGTTATTGCTAGTCCTCTGTACTGATGGTTTTGCTTTGACACTGTACCAGGTGATCGACCACACGAGAAGTGGTGAAACACTTGTCATTGGGTTAGTTCTTCGGAGGTACGTGATTACATTTGTCCACCAACTGCAAAAGGAGTTACTTTTAAAGATTTGTATAATTCTGAGTTTTGTTTACCATGCAGTCACTTGCTTGTACTCCTTCAATCTAAAGTGGATTTTCAACATAGTCCTCTGCCTTGTGATCCAAGCGCCAGACCGATCAGGTAAACTAAAGTCACACCCTCTTCTTTTCCATTCTCTTTCGAAGTAATCATATTTTGTCTAATAAATCAATTCCTTATGCAATCTCCAGGCACAGATTTAGCGAGTTTGCTAAACCTGTTTCATCTAAAGGGTTATGCATAGAGGATATACATCTAACTTCAGATGATTTAGAGATGTATATAGATCTTGCTCCATTTCTGAATCCGTCTCCATACGTTGTTCCTGAAGACATGTCGTTGACAAAGGTGAATATAAGCAATTAAGCACTGGTTATATTTTCATACCGATACACAATATACATCATAATTGCTTGAGAATCTTATCCGTTTGAATTAGGTATACAACCTTTTCCGGCAACTTGGATTGAGACATCTATTTGTTGTTCCCCGTCCTTCCCGTGTGATAGGCTTGATCACAAGAAAGGATTTGCTAATTGAGGTATTCAGTCTTTTACATCAGTAGAGAGTTAGTTATACACAATATTCCATTAGGTAACATTAATGATGTTACTGGTCTTGTTATGCAGGAAAACGGGGAATCATCAGCTGTTGAACTCCAACAGTCAACTAGTGTAAGGTCTCTTGCTTGCTGCTATTCTTATGTCTAGTCACGAAAGCCTTGGGAGTCTCTCAAGTCTGATGTTATGATCGTATAATAAGTTTTTAAGTGTGTAATGTAGTTTCTTTGCCCTGTAGGCAAAAAATCCCTTATTGTCCCTCATTGTTTTTTGCCTTGCAGAGGTCGGTACAGTGAGACAGCAACGCGGGCGGACGCTGCACGTCCGCTTCTAGACGATCTTTTAGGCTAGAAAAAACAGTCAAACGTATACAAGCATTTGAAGTTGGTTGGATCTTTACTCGGACTAGTGATTAGTCCATACTACCAAACGACATGATTTTTCCTCGTTTTGAGTTTGAGGAGGTTTGCCCCAAAACCGGTCTGAAGGATGTATGATCATATCTCGTGAGCTGGAAATTGTGTTAACAGTCTCATTGGCTGTTCACAGAGTTGAAAGATATATGTAGTGAGTTTGATTGTTGTAATTTTGCAAACTTTTATTATTTCTTAATCATTGTAAAATCTAGCCGTTGACATATATTTGATTAAGTTAAACAAGAAATAATATGCGTTGAGCTCACTGGTGTTCTGATCTACGCACTTAGAAATTCGATTATTCAGTGTGATAGTAGCCAAGGCTAGCTAGACTATATATTCGAAAAGATACTATTATGAACTTTGATCAATTAACAATATTTTATTTTTATTACTACAGTAAAAACGGTATAAATTAATATTCGACATGACACAAATTAATAAGATAATAATTTTTTAAGAAAATTTTAGATAAATATATGATCCCATCAAAATTATCAATTAATAATTTGTTTATATATATATTTTATATATGTACAAACAAATTATTATATTGTTTGTTTTATATTCATAATGAAAACTGGAAAAGAACGTTGTCGTTTAGAAAAGGCGATTTTGGGCGATTGCGATTACGATAGCGACGAGGGTTTCGGATATGGATTCGGCGAGGCCGCCAGGTGTTTTGGCTTCACCGGAGAGGAGAAAAGAGATTGGAGTAAGTGCGAATCTGGGCAGGAAGGTTGAATCAGATCGAGAAGAGAAGTTGAGGCATGGCGAACAGAGTTGGGTTGAGGTCGCGGAGGATAAGAAAAGGTTGAAGAAGCACGATGTTGAGGTTTCGATGAAGGATGTGAAGCATTTGGTTCCAGATGAAATCCTAGAGAGTACAACACCTTTGTGGGAAGATTTTGTGGTAGGAAAGTTCCTGGATCTAGCGCCTCATGTTGCCAAAGTTCATATGGTTCTTAATAAAATCTGGAAATATGGAGTTGAAGCTGCAAAGGTGGAGGTTTATGAAGTTAATCCCACGACAATGAGGTTTAGAGTTCCAAATCGAAAAACGGGGGAGAAGATTATACGCAGAGGTATGTGGAATGTGGTGGGTGTGCCGATGATAGTCTCGAAATCAAAGAGTGAGGAAGAGAAACAAGAAGAAGAATCTATTCCAATGTGGGTTCATTTGGAGAAAGTTCCACTCAACATGTTTTCATGGGAAGCGCTCAGTTTCATAGCTAGCACAGTAGGGTTTCCGGTGAAGCTTCACCCGGAGACAAGCTCATGTACCAATTTGGAGGTTGCGAAAGTGTTTGTCAAGGTTGATGTCTCTAAGGTACTTCCAAGAGAGATCACCTTCTCAAAGGGAGGTAGTGAATTCACACTGACGTATTATTATCCTTGGCTTCCATCACGATGCAAGTTGTGTGAGAAGTGGGGTCATAATAAGTCAGTCTGTAGGATGAAAGGAAAAGGGGAAGCTATGGTGCATAGTAAGGGGAAAGAAACAAAGGAAACATATATTGTGAAAGAAGATATAAATCAACAGGAGGGTATGGAGAAGAAAGTAGACTCGGAGAATAGAGGAGAAGACAAAGATGTTGATAAAAGAGGAGATGTGAGAACGGAGGGGAGCAGCTGATCTTGGGTTTCACCTGCTAAGATGGGAAGATCACAAACTCCTACTCGGAAAAAAACAGAAGAGATACTGATCTCATCATCTAAATTCTCTGTCTTGGATGAGGAAGATGTTGAGGAGGGAGAATTGTTAGAGGAAGAAAAGAGCTTAATGGAGGAAGAAATGAGGGTAGAAGAAGAGAGAAGTGAGAGTGATCTGTTGGAGGATAACATACTATATCAGCAAAAAAAATACAAAGAAAGAACGGGAATGAAGAAAGGTCAAAAGAGAGGTCGAAAACCCAAGGCTCAGGATGCAAGTCTGAAGAGAACAAGGGTTTCTTGACGAAATTATTAACATGGCTAGTTTCTTTTGGAATGTGAGAGGATTTAACAAGCAGTTGAAGCATTTCATAGTAAAAGAGTGGGTAACAGTAATGAAATGAAGTTTGGGTGTATTATTGAAACAAAGGTGAAGGAAAGGAAGTCAAATAGTATTCTAAACGCAGTTTTCAGTGGCTGGTCATCGATAACAAATTATGAGTACAGTCAGTGTAAAAACCCGTTACAAAAAAAAAGAATGGTTGAGTATCTTTGTGGTGGTCGAGTCGCGGGTGATACTTATCGATTGAGAAGTTTTGAAGGACGAGGTGGGCGAAGAAGTGATCATGAGTGAACTATGAGTCGAATAAGTTGCTCGACCATAGTTAGAAGATGTCTTAGATTGATGAGACGGACGTTTTGGAAGCATAACATTTTTGGAAGCACGACGGTTTAGAAGCTCGACGTTTTGGAAGAATGACGTTTCTTCAGCACGAAGTTTTCCGCGAAACTTCGTATCAGCGGAATATTATTTCGAATACATTGGAAGTAGGACGGAAATTAAGCATGACGGGAAGCAAGCACGACAGGATCGAAGCACGACGGAAAAACCCGAAATTGGACGAAAACCCTAATTTCGGTATTATGGAAGTTTTCGATGAAGCCGAAGGATCGGGAAATATTTACCGCCAAAATCAGAGTTCAGTTTAGAGTTTATTAAAAAAAATCAGCTCATCAGAACAGGAGCAAAAAAATATTTGGGATTAATCGCGGATCAGAAAATTACCGGAAGGACCGAAATCAGGCCAATGGACCGAGAAGCTCGAGGTGGCTCGTTGCATGGGTTCAGAACGTGGTGTCAACCATCTAACAAGCTGAGTGTCTCCAGAAGCTCGGGGTGTCACCGGGCATGGAATCTGTACATGCAGCCTGACATGTAGAAGCACGAGGTGGATCGACCAAGCACGAGGTGTCTTCGCGCATGCAACCGAAGCATGCGGGCAGCCATGTGTGTGATGCTGTGGCGCCCTGCATGAGTTCTAGTCATGCAGCCTGACATCTGGGAGGATTGGTGGCGTCCTGCATGTGTCCTGGACATGCAGCCAGCCATGTGTAACACGAGGTGCCGCCGCACATGCGTCCGGAGCCATGCAAAGCGACACACGGGCTGCCACCAACCTGAAGCTGATTGGCTGGTGTCTCCTATAAATACCCCACGACCCCAGCTCATTTATTCACATCCAGACCAAGTTAAAATCGTGAGAGAAAAGTAGAAAAAGAAAGCAAGTGATTCCGAGCTATTTCGAGAGTTTTAGAGAGTTTTCGAGATCAGTTCTGTATTGATGTCGAGTCAGCGCCTAGGGAAGGTTCTGTCCAACTGAAGGTCAATAAAATGAAGATCATTTCAGATGGGAAGCAAGTAAACGTGGCTAGAGAGGGAGAGAGAAACAAAGTGGTCGACTTAGAGTGTAGTCGATTCTCACCGAGAAGGCCAGTTCCGTCTAATCGTCGATTCTTTACGATTGTGACGCAGAAGCTCTGTCCAATTCAATCCGTCCAGGCCAGTCATATTCTCCTACAATCAAGTGGAGGTGCTGTCCAAGATTATTTCAGTTTTACTCGAAGTTCTACTCGATGCTCCGCCGGGAAGTCCGAAGAACTGTCCAGAAGCTAGAGGAGGTTCTGTCCGAGTCCAGATCAGCCTGTCGAGGCCTGTCAGTTTCTACATGGTGAAGCCGAGGTTATGTCCAAGTCAAGATCAGTCCAGTCCAGTCCAGTCAAGTTGTCCATTGGGTTTTAGCCAAGTCTTCTCCAATCAACCAGCTGCTTATCGGCAAAGAACACTGTGAGTTATAATCAATTGATTGCTGAGTTGTTTTCATGCAGGGTCCCGTTACTTGGAAGTTCGATCATGGCAGGAGGCCAGGTCTAACTGAGTAACGGTTTGACTAGTTAATAATTGAGGTTATGTTGATTAAGTTGATAGCATGCTTGTTATTGCTTGAGAACCGTAGTAGCATGCTAATGGTTAGGTTGATTGGTTAGTTAGCGAATGCAGAATGCTTAGATGATATCGCTAAGTTGTGGATAGTTAGGTATTCTGGAATTAGTCTTATGCTAGATTATGGAATTTGATTGATTGTGTTAATTTGCGATTAATACTAGGAACTTTGTATTATTTTATCGGGTTTAGTATTAATCATATATTGGCCATATAAAATTTGTGTAACCCACAATGCTAGGCATGTTTGAGGTGGATGTGTTGATTTTGTGGTGACTATTACTAGGAACCTTGTGTTATATTGCCGGATTTAGTATTAGTCGTATATTGGCCGATAGCATTTGTGTAACCCACAATGCTAGGCATATTGGGGTGAGTTAGTGTTCCTTCAGACCTCGTACCCGGCGGGTTCAAGGAAACCCCTTATTCGCTGGATCGGGAAGACTCAGATAGACGGGGTCATGGCCTATGGCTGAGTGATTACACGACGGTGTAATGTGGCAGTGACCCGAAGGACTGTGGACTGTCGCGCGGTGACCCGAAGGATAGTGGCCCACAGTCGGTTGAAAGTTCCTTCTTCTGGCCTTTGTGGTAGGAAGATAGGATATTGCCGATAGTGAAGGAGGAACATAACGTCACCAGGGCACGAGTTTGTTATATATATTATATCGTGTTTTGGGTTGTTAAACCCTGTTTTCAATCGAGGTTAAGTTTGATGATGACCTAGTAATTAGCATAATGCTAGTTATCTTGCTATCGTTTACCGCTGCGTATTTCTGATATTGCTTATTGTTATTGAATTGTGTTGTTAGGTGAACCTCTCGCTTTAGATTGTTTGGGGTGGGATAGCGAGGGGTTGTATTTGTTAGTTGGGGATTGTAACTCACTGAGTAATACTAGATTACTCATCCAACTCCGTTGTCCTTTTTGCA
>NC_027754.1:36564446-36572287 GCF_000695525.1 Brassica oleracea var. oleracea | reverse complement strand
GATGATCGGATAGCTTGGTCCTGGACGTTAGGACCGCCGGTGTAGATTTTCATGCCTTTTGTAAATGGTATTGAGCTATGTGTTTTGTTGACTCGATTTGGCATTAGGCCGGGTCCAGTCTTGAATTATTCAATGTATGAATATTTTCTTGAATCAATAAAAGTAATTGTTTTATATGCGCTTCATGAGTACTCTGATATTTGACTAGTCCGGTCTAACACAACGTTAGGTCGTGGTACGGGTTGAAAGGAAAACACTAACTCTAGGTACGGGTTGCAAAGCCTTATGCCTTGACGCAGCGAGACGAGTTAGGGGATGAACTGGTCTAGGTCATGGAGTAAAGTTTGTGACTCTGACTAGATCGTCCCTAGCCCGTCACGTAGCGGTTCTAGACCATGGTGTTGGGTTGGACGGTCAGTCCAGTTCTTGTTTGATTGTTGGATGGCCGGTTGGCCTTTCATCTCCAACCCTTGGTGTGGTTCGTCCGTCAGTCATGTTCTTGTTTGATTGTTGGCCGGTGGGTCGACCTATGCTTAGGACGGTTCGGGGGTGTTACAGTCAGGGTGGAAGAATATGGTTGGTTTGGAGGGAGTCAGTTCGTATGTCTCCGGTGTATAAGACAGATCAAATGATCACCTGTTCTGTGGGATTGAAGGATGAAGATGAGTTTTTTTGCACATTTGTCTATGCTAAGAATGAAGTTGAAGATAAGAGGGAATTATGGGAGGACTTAAGTCATCATAAGAACAATATGTCTTTTCGTAATAAGGCTTGGATGGTAATGAGAGATTTTAATGAGATAGTAGAATTGGAAGAAAGTTCAGAGTTTATTAATGCTGGTAAGATTTCAAGGGGAATGAGGGATTTTCAACGTGTGGTTCTTCACTGCAATCTATCAGATATGGGGTATCAGGGTACTAAGTGTACTTGGTGCAACAAGAGAGAAGAATGAGTAATTTGCAAGAAATTAGACAGAGTTCTCATAAATGATGTGGCGTTACATAGATTCTCCAATGGTTTCTCACTGTTTGAGGCAGGAGGATGTTCTGACCATCTGAGATGTAAGATTCAAGTTCTTCCTCCTACTGAGAAGTTGAAGAAGCCATTTAAATATGTGAATGCAATAGGAAGATTGCCAGCGATGCGATGTTTAGATATTCAAAGAAGCTAAAGAGTCTGAAACCAATCATAAAGGAGGTGGGTAAAACTCAGCTTGGAAATCTAACAAAACGAGCTTCAGAGGCATATGATCTATTGTGTCAAAAGTAGCAGCAAACTCTTTCAGTTCCAAGTGCAATAGCTATTCAAGAAGAAGCAGATGCATATGAAAAATGGATTTTTATTGCGGGTTTAGAAGAATATTTTCTCAAACAAAGAGCGAAGCTGCATTGGCTTGAGGTAGGAGATCAGAATAATAAATCTTTCTATTCTGCCATCAAATCCCGTCAAGCGTAAAATACTATCCGAGAAATCCGGTGTGAAAATGGAGTTATGGTTACAAATCAGATGGAGATTAAGAGGGAAGCATAAAGATTCTTCTCAGAGTTTTTGAATAAGATACCTGATGATTATCAAGGTGTAACGGAGGATGAGTTACGCGATCTTCTTGAGTTTCGTTGTACGGCAGAAGAATGTAGTATGTTGGAGGCTCGGGTCACTGAGGAGGAAATCAGAAAGGTGTTGTTTGCAATGCCTTCAAACAAGTCCCCTGGTCCTGACGGTTACCCTTGTGAGTTTTTCAAGTTAACATGGTCGTTGCTGGCTCACGACTTTACGGTTGCAGTACAGTCTGTGTTTCAATTTGGGGTTCTACCAAAGGGAGTAAATTCTACAATATTAGCCCTAATCCCTAAGAAGACAGACTCTTTGGAGATGAAAGATTACAGGCCGATAGCTTGCTGTAACGTCATCTACAAGGTGGTTTCAAAAATATTGGCAAACCGTTTGAAGCTGATTCTGCAAAGAATAGTACTGAGAACCAGTCAGCATTTATCAAAGGAAGACTTCTAATGGAGAACGTGTTATTAGCTTCAGAGCTGGTGAAAGACTATCATAAAAATGATATCTCCCCGAGGTGTGTGATGAAAATCGATATCTCGAAAGCATTAGATTCTGTTCAGTGGAGTTTTGTGTTGAGAAGTTTGGCTGCTTTAGGAGTTCCTAACAAGTTCATTCATTGGATAAAGCTCTGCATAACAACGCCATCATTCTCAGTGCAAGTGAACGGTGGGTTAGCAGGGTATTTTCAGAGTTCTCGAGGGTTGAGGCAAGGCTGTTTGTTGTCTCCTTACCTGTTTGTTTTGTGTATGAATGTCCTCTCTCACAAGATAGACAAGGCAGTAAGGGAAAAGAAATTTAACTTCCATCTGAGGTGCAAATCTTTGTCTTTTACTCATCTCTGTTTTGCGGACGACTTGATGGTATTTGTAGAGGGAAGGAAAGAATCAGTAGAGGGAGCTCTATCTGTATTTAAGGAGTTCGTGGTATGGTCAGGACTGAGTATTAGTCTGAAGAAATCAACGGTTTACATGGCAGGAGTATCTGAAGCAGAGAAGGGAATGATTTTGTCAAACTTTCCATTTGCTCAAGGTACTCTTCTAGTAAGATACTTGGAACTCCCTTTGATGACTCGGGTAATGAGAAGACATGACTATATGCCATTAGTTGAAAGAATCAGAGGCAAGATAAGCACCTGGACCTTTAGATTCCTCTCGTATGCAGGAAGGCTTCAACTTATGAAGTCAGTTTTGATGAGCATTGTGAACTTTTGGGCTGCAATTTTCAGACTCCCAAGTAAGTGTATGAAGGAGATAGAGCAACTCTGTGCTGCGTTTCTTTGGTCGGGTCCAGAACTCAAAACTTCTGGAGCTAAAGTAGCATGGTCAGAGATATGTAAAACAAAGAATGAAGGGGGTTTAGGACTTATAGCTCTTAAGGAAGTAAATTTAGTCTGTGGTCTGAAGCTTATCTGGAGGATACTAACAGGAAAGTCGCTGGAGGGGGAGGGGGGAGATGAATTAAAGCTTATTTGCTCAAAGGGAGAAGCTTCTGGCAGGTGAAGGTTACAACTCAGAGTGGGTCTTGGATGTGGAGGAAATTAGTGCAGTTAAGAGAGGTGGAAAAGTAGTTCTATAAAAAAGAAATTGGGAATGGCAGACATACTTCTTATTGGTATGATAATTGGTCAGAACAGGGCATTTTGATTGAGCTATTGGGCGAGGGAGGTATAATTGAGATGGGTATAAGTAGAGAAGCTAGTGTGGAGGAAGCTGTTCTAAGTATGAGACGTAGAAGAAGATATCGAACTGAGGTTCATAACTCTATTGAAGCTGAACTTTTGGTAATCAAAGAAAAAATGAGAAACAATGAAGAAGATCTGTCTATGTGGAAGAGAAGAGCTGGATATAAAGACACGTTCTCGACACAGGAAATATGGCTGACGTTGAGAGAATCAAAACCGCAGTGTCTCTGGGCGAAAGATGTTTGGTTCTCACAGGCCACACCCAAATTTGCTTTTGTTACTTGGCTTGCAATATTAGATAGACTATCTACCATGGACAGAGTCTATCGATGGAACCAGAGTGTGGACACAACTTGTGTGTTGTGCAAGCAAGCAGCTGAAACGCGTGATCATCTCTTTTTTGAATGCTCATACTCTGCTCAGGTATGGGAGCATCTCACAAAAGGGATTTTGCGTGATCAATGTACAAAAATTTGGCCAGAGATTGTGAGACTGTTGACGGATGGGAACATAGAAAATAAAGCTCTTTTCTGTTTGAGATATGCTCTCCAAGCTTGTGTTCATGCAGTATGGAGGGAGAGAAACAGGATAAGGCAGGGAGATCAGCCTCTTCCTATGCCAAGACTGATGAAGTTCATAGACATAGGGATAAGGAACAAGCTAAGTTTGTTGAGATCAACAAAGGTGAGAGGTAAAGAGTCTCCAAGTTTGGTTTGCAACAAGAATGTAGATATAAGTCATTTCTAGAGTTGGAGTTGGAGTAGATTAAACTTTTGGTTTACACATTGATGTAATAAGACTTTTTTTTATGAATAAAATTTAACATTCATTCAAAAAAAATAAAATATATATATATATATTTATATATATTCACAATGAAATTATCTTTATATTTTTTAATATTAATATATTTTGATAAGATTTAGCAAAATTATATATAAATCCACACTTAAACAATGTGAAACATATTTTATATACATTAAATAATATAATAAAATAACATTGAATTTCAAAATTTTAATTAATGTATATAAACAAAATCAAATATTTTTCTTATTTTAGAAAATATATATTTAAAATATTAAAATCTAAAAAGAATTTTTTTTTAAAAAAATTCAAAACTTTATAAATTAATAAAATATCATAGTCCTAGCATTAATAGTTTATAGATTTTTTACTGTATTATCAAACAAAAGGAGAAGACAAGGAACGAGTTATAACTGATACAAACATACTCTGATACTAACCTAGCAAACGGAATCAACAAATCCACGCTGATTGTGCCTTTGGATAAAACTAAATCCAGACGTAATAAACCAGTTGTTATATATATATATGGGGTACCCTTATATATGGTAACAATATAAAGTCTTACCTAAAACAGACACTCCGAAAGTGGAGAACTGACTTTATGACAGCGATGTGCTGACTGTAAGAATCCCTCCCAAAGAGTCAAAAACGGGAATATTTATCCAAATATATTGACCAAATATTCAATTCTTGCACAATGCCATTTTCAGACACCATCCGTATCTTCTTTTTCTGTATAAATATATGAACTGTTCTTTGTCTCATCAATAAGTAAAGATCTCTCTCTCTCTCCTTGTCTCTCCCTCCTTTTGAGAGATCTAGAGGTTTAAACAATGGCTGGTGGGTTTGTAGCGTTTAGTGGTGATTCCCCCGCCTTTCAGGCGAAGATGACTGTTTACGTCTTCATCTGTGTCGTTATCGCCGCTGTTGGTGGTTTGATCTTCGGTTATGATATTGGAATCTCTGGTACCATTCTCCTCTCTGTCAATATCGTTTTTTTCTTCTTTTTTTTCCACGTTACTTATAATCAAGATCTGTTCATTTTAGATCATATACTTATCATGTTATTTTAGGATGCGTCTAAAGCTCTATATATATACTGTATATATGTTTCAAAAAAAAAAATACATCTTAGATTGAAACCATGCTGTCAGTATTAGTAAATCAGACCATAGTAGCTCACGTGACGACTAATGGTACTCACGGTAGGTCCGATGTAAATGGTGATCATAATCAAATATTAAATTGTGACTTTAAAACCTCAAAACTGATGGCATTAATCATTTTCTTAGTCTGCTTGCCCTCTTTCTTGATCGTTCTTGATATGGTACTAATGTTAAAAACAACAGGTGGAGTAACGGCGATGGACGATTTCTTGATAAAGTTTTTTCCAGCTGTGTACGAGAGGAAGAAGCAAGCACACGAGGATAACTACTGCAAGTACGACAACCAGTTCTTGCAGCTCTTCACCTCCTCTCTTTACCTCGCGGCACTCGTGGCCAGCTTCTTCGCCTCTGCCACATGCTCTAAGCTTGGCAGGAAACCCACAATGCAGTTAGCTTCCATCTTCTTCTTGATCGGCGTTGGCCTTGCCTCCGGAGCTGCTAACATGTACATGTTGATCATGGGCAGAATCTTGCTCGGCTTTGGCGTTGGCTTTGGTAATCAGGTATTGTAAACCAAAATATAAAAGACCAAACAAAACAAGATCGGTATTAATAAATGTTGATATATATATTCATAGCCAGGTCGGGAGATTTTGGAGGACAATTTATAAAAACAATATTTAATAAAATGTTTTTAACAATTTTGTGGACTAAGCTTTTCACTTACCTTTGTTTGGTGTCGGATTATAAACTATACTTGGTTTTACTCGGACATAGGGTTTGTATGAGATTGTGTGTTTAATTAAGACTATTTTTGTCGGAATATATTGTAGGCCGTACCGCTTTTCTTATCAGAGATAGCTCCAGCGAGGCTTCGTGGAGGTCTCAACATTGTGTTCCAACTAATGGTTACAATAGGAATCCTTATCGCCAGCGTAGTCAACTACTTCACCTCTTCTATTCACCCTTACGGATGGCGACTCGCCCTCGGTGGCGCGGGGATTCCTGCCCTCATCCTCCTCTTCGGATCACTTCTCATCTGCGAAACACCAACGAGTCTCATCGAGCGGAACAAGACCGAGGAAGGCAAGGCAACGCTCAAGAAGATTAGAGGCGTCGAAGATGTTGATGAGGAGTATCAATCACTCGTCCAAGCTTGTGAGTTTGCGAGGCAGGTCAAGGACCCTTACAGGAGGCTGATGAAGCCCGAGAGCCGACCGCCTCTTGTCATCGGATTGTTGCTCCAGTTGTTCCAACAGTTCACTGGAATCAATGCCATCATGTTTTATGCCCCGGTTTTGTTTCAGACCGTAGGGTTCGGAAATAATGCAGCTTTGCTTTCGGCCGTTATTACAGGATCTGTTAATGTTCTCAGCACTTTGGTAGGGATTTTCTTAGTCGACAGAACCGGTCGGAGATTTCTCTTGCTCCAGGCTGCAGTCCAAATGCTCAGTTGCCAGGTATTTAGATTTCTTATTCGCCAAGGAAATAACCATTTAGTTAAGACTTTAGAGTTAGAGTTTCTTGTGACGCAAGCAATCATCCTAAACTTACATTTTTTCCAAACAGTTGGTCATTGGAATCATTCTAGCCAAGGACCTAGGCGTGAAGGGTACTTTAGGTAAGACAGAAGCCATGATAGTGGTTATCTTGGTGTGTGTTTACGTGATGGGTTTCGCTTGGTCATGGGGACCATTAGGATGGCTGATCCCTAGCGAGACCTTTCCCTTGGAGACACGAACCGAAGGGTACGCATTGGCGGTGTCGTGCAACATGTTCTTCACGTTCGTGATTGCTCAGGCCTTCCTATCAATGCTTTGTGCGATGAAGTCAGGGATTTTCTTCTTCTTCAGTGCTTGGATCGTTGTGATGGGACTCTTTGCTTTGTTCTTCGTGCCAGAGACTAAAGGAGTCTCGATTGATGACATTAAGGATAGTGTTTGGAAGCGGCATTGGTACTGGAAGAGGTTTATGCGTCAGGAGCATGACGTGTAGAAAATAACTTCTTGAGCTTTTTGATGAGAAACCAATTTGTTGATTCTTGTCTTATACTTAATTGATATGCTTCTTCGGCTTTGGTATCTTTTGATGAAAACTCCATGCTTCTACAGTTTTATGTGTGTTAACTTGCTAGTCAGTTGATAAGCATGGCCGATCGGAGATTTTGGAGGTTGAAGACGGTATAAAAAGGATTTCAATAATTTGGAAGTCTAAATTTTTTTTTATTTTTTACAAATTTAGAAGTCTACTCATATATAATTCTTTCGTAAAATTTAGAGGTTTGAAAGCAAATGTTTCATCCGGCTTGATTCTGGATCCGGCCCTGTTGATACGATACGAGAAAAATATAGTGTCCATATACACCACTCTTTACAAGAACACCGTTAAATCATATCTAATCACATCATGATGAACTTGGGATTGAACGTGGGAGATGTTTTTGTTTTCCTATACAAAAAAACTGATTGATATGAAGTAATATAAAACTAGGATAAACGCAGGGAGAGTTTATTTGTATATATTATCGATAGTTTCTTTTATATATTTTATCATTTTAAAAAACATATAAGGTTTCCCTATTTTTGTAATTTAAAGTCATTTTAAAAAATTCAAAATATAACATATAAGAAAAAATCTAATTTTTTTATTATATGGTTAATGTGATTGTTTATTTTTTTAATAAT
>NC_027754.1:36511698-36564239 GCF_000695525.1 Brassica oleracea var. oleracea | reverse complement strand
AACAAAAATGAAGAAGGATGCAAAAATTGTTATCAAATCTTTATTATTCATAATCATTAATTGTCATATATATGTAAATCTTATTAGGTAATTCCGTAGCTTTTATTTAAGGAAAAAATACACACTTCATATATTTTTGGTTAATATAATGTTCTCTAGTGTTATATAATTATGGAATAATGTGACACCATTAGATTAAACTATACTTTATATTAGATGCTATAGAATTCTTTGAAATGAAATTTAGAAGGCATTTAGAGTGTCACCTAAGATTTGAGGTTTTTTTAATTAATACAAAATTAAGGTTCTAATTTTTCAAATGCTTCTCAATTAATATATATGAGATAATATATAAATATTTTTGAATGTTTCCATGATCGAGATATTACCTTTGACATTGACTCGATCGTGCAAGCATTCAAGTATCTTGCTTAAAACGTTCTGCCAAAAAGTTCAATCATATTTTGAACATTTTGCCACCCACTATCTTCCACCAATTCATACACTTGAAAAATCATAAAAAATATAATAACCAAATCGGATCTGATCGTATGCACATTCAAATAAACAAAAATAATAATAATCAATGTAACAAAAGTAAAACTCTCTCCCCACGATTTGGTTTCGACTATTTGATCATTAAATTATCTTATGAAAATATTCAACTAAAATCCTAGATCCTTTAGTTTAATGCTTTCTTCAATTCTCTACCTGTAACCATACCAAAAAATCTAAGAAAATCATCTCTTGTGTAAAGCTTCATCAAATTTCGAAATTCAATTCCAACTTTCAACAACAACCACAAAAAAACGTGTAGAAATATATTATTTTCCACGATGAAACCACCTTCATCCATTTTATACTAGTAACTAACTCAATAAGTATCATGGTGCATCTGTCTATATAAATGTAACGCCTTAGCAAAACAAATAACCATAAAAAATGGATAGTCAAAAAAGGAGTTTGGGTTTCTTATCTCTTGCTTTTCTCTTCATCACCTGCTCTTCTGCTGAGTTCCTCATTCACCAGGTTTACTTTTTGTCTTTACCTTCGTTCTTTTGTCTGTTTGTTTAAAGTATTTTCTCAGCGATTACCAAAAGTAGGTTTTAACAATAAGAAAAAAAACAAATCCAGGTCACAGAAGGCAGAGAAACAGAGAACAACAGTTCTTACAGTCTCCAGTCGAATCTTGGTAAGCTTGTTGTCTGAAACCTTTTTTCTTTGTGTTTTCTTATGAACATTTTGAAACCAATTTCCTTATTATTTTTGGGATTATGCAGAGACTAATGAATTACGTGTCTTATTTTTTCAAGGAGTGTGTAAAAATATAAAATCTTACATAGAAAATTTCGATTAAACATAAATTATATATAAAAGAGTGTGTAGAGACTAATGGGCTACATGACTTGGTCTCTAGATCATATGTAAGAACATAAGTCTTTACGTCGAAAGTTCCGATAAAAAATACAAATGTATAAAAATATTTGTATCAATCTATTAATTACCAGGGCAGACTCAAGAATTTTAGGGGCCCCTACGGCAGAAAATTTTTGGACCCTTAAAATTAATATTGATTCAAAGTTTTTAATAATTATTATAAAATAACAAATATTATAAGTATTTTTTATATAAAATGTGTGATGAAAACTAGCATATATATATTTATATAAAATATTTTTAGGCCTTTTATATATATTGTTACATAATATTATATTTTTTTTTTTAAATGGTCTTTAACTATTAAGAAATGGAGGGATATCGGATTGGGTCCGAGGCGGTGGCACCGTTTGTTCCCCACTTAAGCCCGCCCTGTTAATTACAAGTTGATTTTGAGTTGGAATTTCAAGAAATTAACCATTTATTTTCTGAAAAAATCGTTGTTTACAGGAGTGACAAGAGTGTGGAGAGATGATCGACCATCGAGTAAGATAGTGACAATAGCAGGCTACTCCGTGATTAAGGGGAGAGGAGAACCCTACGAATCCTCAGTTTTTGAAGCTGCTGGTTACAAATGGTAAATGATTACATTCTGTTCATTTATTCAACTTATTTATTAATAATTAACATTATGTTGATGAAAAGATAAATAAATCAACAGGAGGTTGGTTTTGTACGTGACTGGTAATAAAAACGACGGTGGAAATGGCTATATATCACTTTACGTGAGGATGGAAGAGACCGAATCACTTCCATATGGTTGGGAAGTCAACGTTGATCTCAAACTCTTTGTCCACAACCCGAAACAACACAAGTACTTAACTGTCACTGGTATATTTCATCACTCATCCTTCATTCGATTTTCATATTTTACTATAGAGATTAGCCTATATAAGCCGAGTCTGATTGCAATATTGACTATTGTAGATGGGGCAGTGAAGCGATTTAACGCAGCGAAAAAAGAGTGGGGCTTCGGACAGTTGATTTCTCTTGCAACATTCGAAAACACGAACCAAGGATACATTGTGCAGGATACTTGTTCTTTTGGTGCTGAGATCCTCATCGTTAAACTGGCTAACCAACAAGAGAAAGTCACATTCATATCAAACCCACCAAATAATGTCTTCACTTGGAAGATTCTTCGATTCTCCAACTTGGAAGATAAATTCTACTATTCTGCTGATTTTCTCGTTGGAGACCGTTATTGGTTAGTACTTGATATGATATCTCACCATATTATGTAGTTGCATAGTTGAATTCTGCAGTGGCCAAGTGTAACATATAACGATTTTGGTTAGTACTTTATTTTGTCACCATATTATATAGTTCAATATGTAATAACGTTTTTCTGGTCAATGAATAATCAGGAGATTAGGGTTTAACCCGAAAGGGAGTGGAGGAGGCAGACCACATGCACTTCCAATCTTCTTATATGCTCAAGGCTTTAGGCCCAACGCAGTTGCTACAAACACTTGGGGTGCGGTTAATCTGCGGTTAAAGAACCAACGTAGCTCCAACCACAGGCAACTATATTGTAAGAAAACTAAACCAATCAAATAAATATTTTGTCTCCAAGAGAAACAAATCGTGTGAAATTAATATCATATTGGTGTATTCTTAATTTTCAGCTGCAGCTTGGTACCCGATCAGAAGTGGTTATGGTGTTGGAGTGAACAATATCATATTGATGGCAGATTTAAAGGATACATCAAAAGGGTATTTGGTGAATGATGCCATTATCTTTGAAGCTGAAGTGGTTAAGGTCTCTGTGACCAACATCGCCCCTGTCTAGTAATCTCTTCTTATTTGTTATCGATCAAACAACCTTATGAATAAAGAGATGTGTGATGTGTTTGTAATAAGATGAAGTTGTTTATCCCTGTGATGTAATCGGTATTCTATCTGTATTCTTGACTTCCATTTTCCTGCTTTGTTATCAATGAATCAAACTCTCTTGGTTTTAACTTCTTTGAAAAATCTCACATCGTAAGTTTAAAAGAACCAAAATTCATATATAAATTGTTTGAGTCAATTTATTCGTTACCAATTAGTTTTGAGTTAAAACAATAGGAACATCTAGATACTGGTCTGCACGGACCACACTCGTCCAATGCGTGGATGTGATTTTTAATTTTGGCGTATGGGTTTTCCTGCAGAACCGGTCATGGATTTTCAAAAGCCACAAGATAAGGAATAAGGTTGTTTTGCACATTTGGAAGTTTTCTTTTAAGAATATGTTTGTCATTGAGCTACATGAACAAAAAGTTTCAGAGTATTACAAAAATAATCAAACATAGTAGATGTCATAAGAGAAGATGTATAGAAAGTACCATGCTATCTGAATCAAAGAAAAACAAACACAATACACTCATAACTAAGATATTAGTCTTATGATATGATGGTGTCACTACAAGAAAACATAGCAATAACAACGAACTTATGAAGAAAACTGTCGTCATTAATTTAACGACGAATTCACAACATTTGTTGCAAATTTTATGTCGAATTTACAACAATCTTTTTACAACGAATTGATGACACAATATTTTCCTTGCAACATTGTGACAAATTTACGACGATATGTGCAATTGACGACGAATAGTGATTCATTGTTAATTCGTCGTAAACCTTGTATAACGATTTATGAACAGCCGAAACCGTCGTTGTTAAGACTATGGTTCTTGTAGTGTGTGCGTTCTAATAGGAGGTTGGAAGAGAGGCTACTGCTTCCACATAAATCAAGGATTAAAATTTTACACCCTCTATGCGATGGAAACTCACCGAGAGAGCATTAGACAATTTCCAAAATTGATGCATTTTGTTTGCCTGCAAGTCTTTTCTCATAAAACCTGAAAGAAATAATTAGTTGAAACAGCTGATCGAAGATCCAAAAATTAGGATACAAATTGCTAAAGTATAAGCTCGAACCATCTAAACTGCTTGACTGTTCTTTTATTCACATTATCGGCTTGAAAAGAATTCAGTTTTGGAGGTCAGTACCCAAGAGATCAATCACACGAATTTTGACCTACAGTAGCATAATAGCGGTCATTCGCTCATTGAAGGAAAAGGTAGAAATAAACAACAAACCACTAAACCGATTTCTTATGGTCGCAAGAAAGAAGAATTAACAAAGCAAAACCACTGAAACACCTAATCAAAAAAGTAATAAAAGGGGAATATGCTCAACAAAGAGGGTGTCCACATGAACAGATTAATTCTAGCCAATCAGATTCTACAAATATGTCATGTCATCACGACTTTAAAAACTTTCGAAACTTTAGAAAATTGTTTTATTTCCAGCCCATTATATTATAGATACGGTGGGCCATTTATAACCCATCTTATTCGTTTTGTTTAAAGTGGCCGAGATCCAAGTTTATTAAACCCCTATTCTGACCCAAATAAGCTTCTAAGTCGCCTAATCGTCATCTTCATCTTGAATCTAGGGTTTCTGCACTGTAGCGACTCACCTCGCTCAAATACGTATCCATTTCCACTTTCTCCACTAAATTCATTAACTCTTCATCTTCCTTTGTCTCTACATCTTCCAGTGTTAACTCAGACCATCATTAATGGTGGGTTTCGTAACCGACTCGGAGTTCCTCTTTATATATAGTTCATGTTACACACCGGAGACGAATATCTCATATCTACTCTCATCCCCTTTGAACCGGCGCAGATTTCATTTGATCCTCGAGAATGTCTTCATCTGCTGCTAATTTTGCTCAATCAGCCATCCTTCGACGACTTGGTCGGACTTTCTGCTTCTGGGATTGGCGTAACGGTGAATTTGTGGCGCGGCTCCATATTGACATGTAAGCTTAATATGTATCCTCCACCTCCAGTTACTTTGTGCTCAAAACTTAAAACTGTGTAATTTAGGATCTCAATTTGTCTCACTTTTGTAATTATTTGTAATAAAGGAATTGTCAAAAAGCCAAAATTTATGGTCTGCTTTATAATCCATTTTTTGTTGATTGACTGATATAGAGTTGAATCTTCCCTTAGATGAGATGAGGGGAAGGACCCACACTCAGTCACCACTGCCGGGTTATTTGAGAGGGTGATATGGAGGCCCTCGCAAGGACTTCCCGATAACTATTTTGGTTTGCAATATGCGGCATGAATCATGGCCCCTGATTGCAGGTTTATATAGTTGAATTATCTTTGATTTGCCTCAGCCATTTTCTTTAGGAAGAAATTACCTTTTTGATACCTTTTAAGCAGCTAAGCAAGAGGTTCTCTTATAATAAGATTTTCAGAAAGTTGATTAATGTCTCATACTTCAGTCCATATGTTTATTTAGTGAACGTTTATTTTATAATAAAAAGAATCTAAGAAAAAGATATGAGATGGGTCTTTTTTTCCTGGGTCATCCAAGACTATTAGTGCTATTTAAACGGATGATTTTACAGAATCTCAAAACAAAGAAGAAAAGCCGGCGAAATAATGATAGTTTCTGGAAACAAACCGACCGAAATTAGCATTTTGTATTTTTATCCATCTATTTATTTTTTTTTCCGTATATATAACTTGTAGAGATCTTTGTATAGTCGCCGTGACTCAATTTTTTTTTTTCATTTTCTGCCATTGGCTTTATCTACTTCTCCACTTATACTCCTTTTTTTCATGAAAGAAGATTTAGGAGGTCACTTATTTTTTTTTAAAAAAAATTAAAATTCATTAAACCCTTTAATGGGGCATCGGAAACAGTACAAAATTCCGATTACCGGAGAAACAGTCCCTCCTAGGTTACAAGGGCAAAGAGAAGCTATACAAACATTTAAATAGCTCAGTCTCCCCAAAGACATTTAAATAACCTTTTTAATAAATTTTAAATGCATGTATAATGTTAACTGTGTGTTCAAAGAAACATTATCGCCGTAATGTAGATTTGGAGTCCGCACGCTGTCCTCCTCCCCAGGGGAGATTTCTTACTACATCTGCTGCATCTAAAGGCGAGAAGAAACCAGCTCATAGGGACAACAACGATGCACCAACAATAAAACTGCCAACGGAAATTGTAGAGATCACAAGTTACCCTCGGACATCAGAAGAAGATAAAGTTGAAATGCCAGCCGATGCGTATGAAAGCACTCAAAAGGGACGGTTACTATGAAAGAAGCAACAGTCTCGGAGATAAATGCGGAAGCTCCCAAGAAAGAATGCAGAAGCAGGTTGTTACTGTCAGGTAAAAGAGATATGGTAAAAGAGACATATGTTATCCTGATAGTAACTTTACAGTTCATTGTGAATAGCTTGTGTGACTGATAGATATGCTCACATACCCTTAGAAGGATCAAGTTTGACCATGTCCACCTAGACACCAAATGTTTTCATCGCGCATTCTTCTCTGCTTTCCTAAGTGATCACGGATTCAAGCAGACACGAAGAAGTCTATAGTCAAATATTTATGTTTCGTTAGTTAAGACCGAGGGACGTTTATTTGTGTACTTTTACAAGACAATTCCCTCACCAACAACTTTATATTAATCAAAGCATATTAACTGCATATATTTATATACAAAACGCTTTTCTTTACAATTATATACAAACCAAGATTTCAATATATCTTGCACATGCATCAACTCAACGCCCAAAAAAACATAAACACAACCTCTTCACTATCTTCCTACACCAAGCTAACATAATTCTATCTTATTAAACCTAACATACAATTTAAATTTTTTCATGTTATTCCATAAATGTCCCTGAGTTTAATATTGATCCTAGATTATTATTAGTGGCGTTTTGTCATTTAACACATATACCTAGTCATAATATATATTAAAAAGCAATTGAGTTTTCCAAAAAGTTTTTAAGCAAATATAAATATACTATCTCGAGTCCTAGAATTACATTATCTGAATGAAACATAACATTAACTAACTAAAATACTGCCTCTGTTCTAAAATAATACATGTTTTAGAAAAAAATGATTATTTTTAAAAGATGCATCTTTTATTTTTTTCAATGCAACTTTTAATAGACAGTAATGGTAAATTGTAAACTTCAAAAAAAATTAATTGTATTTACTAAATTTTGATTGGTTAAAATTTATGGAAATAGTTGGTCACAAAAAAAATATACATATCATACTAAGATTTATTATGTTTTATTGATAAGTTTGAAAACCTAAAACATGTAAAATTTTGAAACAGATGGAGTATAAAACATATAAAATATAAAACAATTTCAGGGTTTAACTTTTACACATCGTGAATTACAGCTAATTATCACATTTTATTTATTTCATACATTAGTTAAATTTTGTTTGATAGTTAATTTTTTTCGATCTTCATTTACAGTGATTATACAATTACGTTTTATAAATTAATCATGCAATTTCTATTTTTGATTACACAAAAATCTATAATAACAATAGTTAAATTAATTACCAATAAATAGCAAAACACCAAACAAAAAAATAGGTCAAAATTAAGTTAAAATTATCAATATATAACTAATAAACTTTTTTTAAAAACAAACAAATACAACAAGATAGCTCATATTGTAATTAAACATCAAAATAAAAAGTATTTATAGTGATTATCTGCTCTACGCGCGGAAAAAGACTCTAGTTTCAATAAAAGACAAAGATCTCGCTCCACAAGAAGGCAGAAATAAACGATAAAATCATCGCTCCACATGGAGCTTGCAACTCCCAAATGTTACTACACACAAAACGAAGAAGATTTGAAATTGATCAACCTCTTTGCATAAGACCTGAAGTTCTCAAGCTCAAAATCACCACCGAAGAAAGAACTAACACACAGAATGAAAGAATATGAGGGTCCACTCACAACGTCAGCGACAAACCACTGAACGCTAGATCAAACCCGTAAGATGGCAAATTCTGCCTCGTTCATGTGGGTTTGATGTTAGAATTTTTATTTTTCACATTTTGAAGTTTATAAACTCAAAACTTGTTTAGGAATGTCAATTTGAATTCAACACACACTAAAGATTAATATTATAAACTAAAAGCCGATTTTGTTTTTACAAACCATTAAAGGACTACAAGTCCATGCTTTGTCTGATTGGCTCAAGGCCGGCTATGTTCGCATGCCATCTCTGATATGCTGCTCCACAAACTGATTTATGCCTCCATACTTATTATCATTGGCTGATCCAATGGAAGGGGCACAACCGATTGAAACTTAGCCTATTGGTTAAGGTTTAAATACTTCTACATCCAACTCTGAGGTTTGAATTTTAGACTATGCAATTTCTTGTAGATTACATGCGGAGGTTCCAGAATATTGTAGGAAAAATCGTTCGTTATGATTGTCTGATGTGGTGAGAGTTTCTCCATCAAAAATATCGTACATGCATAACCGTCCGTCGATCCAAGTGTTTTGGGAGTGCTTCATCGTGAAATCATAATTCGTGGAGTTATTCATCAGTATCACATATGTTACATGTAGTTGGTCATATGCAATACAATTATAGATTATATGATAATGTAATGTGTGTTGATCCGTGTTAAAAATCACTTCTTTCTATTTTAAAATCACTTTTTTAAATGTGTCAAAATGCGGATGATGTTTAAGCCAATCAAAAATATAGGTCTTTAGTTTATTACAGCCGATTTGATTTTACTCAAGCGAAAGAGCATGCTATATTTATAATAATCATTCTTATTGATGAGTTTCACAAAGTTTCGATGTGAGACATTTACACTTTGTAAATATATCTCAAATATATTTAAAACGTTAACTGTTATAGATATTTCTGTATAAATTAGTTTCTAATCTCGAGGATATATAATATTCTAAATATTGTTAGATCCAAAAAAATCTTGTTAACCATAATTTATATTATATTTTTTTATTTTTAAAATATTAATACGGAAATAAATAGCAAGAAAATAGAGAAATATGTTTAGGGATTTATGTTCTTAAATGTCCAAAATACTCTTGATGAATGACACAAATTTTCTCTTTGCAAGTTTCATATAAATGTGTCAAATATTTGTAAACTCATGTTTTTGTATATTATTAAGCTTTTATTCAAATGTGGGAAAGCACTTGGAGTTCAACATTGTAGAGAGTAGTTGTTCATGTGTTTTACTTGGTGACAATATTCTCCTTGTTGAATTCAAAAACTTAGCCGAATTTCCAGTTTTGCAGTTGGAAAAACGCTAATCCGGCAACCTAATACGATTTTGGCTACTCGAACCAATTAATCGGTAAAAAACTGTCGATTTAATATAACTAAACACTATTACTCGGATTAATTACCTAAGAGTAATAAAAAATTTTGTTTAAATCAAATCAAAAGATATGCTTTGGGTTTACTACGGCCCATTTGATTTTACTCAAGCACAAAAAACATGCTATATTTATAGTAATTATTTTTGTTGATGAGTTTTACAAAGTTTTGATGTGGATATTTACACTTCATATATATAAAGATCTCAAATATATTTAATGCTTATAGATATTTCTTAAATATATAATATTCTAAATCTTGTTAGGTCAATAAAATCTTGTTAACCACGATTTATATTATATTATATTTTTAAAAATATTAATAAATAGCAAGAAAATAGGGAAATATGTTAGGTGTTTTAATGATTAGAACGTTCAAATTACCTTTAATGAATGACACGCTTTTTTCTTTGTAAGTTTCATATAAATGTGTCAAATATATGTAAGTTTATGTTTTTTTATATATTATTAAACTTTAATTCAAAATGCGGGAAAGCATTTGGAATTCAATGTTTTCGAGAGTTGTTCATATTTTCACATGGTGATAATATTCTCCACGTTGAATTAAAAAACATGGCCGAATTACCGGTTTTGCAGCTGGAAAAACGCTAATAGGGGCAACCTACCGTGATTTTGGCTATTCAGCACAATAAATCGGTAAATATTTAAACAATTAATATAACATAACTAAACAATATTACTCAGATTAATTGCCAAAGTGTAATAATTTTTTTTTAAACCCAATCAAAAGGATAGGCTTTGGATTTTTTACTGCCCATTTGATTTTACTTAAGCAAAAGAGCATGCTATATTTATAGTAATCATTCTTATTGATGAGTTTCACAAAGTTTCGATGTGGGACATTTGCACTTCATATATATAAAAATCTCAAATATATTTAATGTTTATAGAGATTTCCTAAATAAATCATTTCCTAAAATCTCAAGGATATATAATATTCTAAATATTGTTAGGTCAATAATATCTTGTTAATCACGATTTATATTATATTATTTATTTTTAATAATATTAATAAAGAAACAAATAGCAAAAAATGAGGGAAATATGTTAGGTGGTTTAGTGTTTTAAAACTTTCAAATTACTATTAATGAATGATACAATTTTTTTTTGTAAGTTTCATATAAATGTGTCAAATTGTAAATTTATGTTTTATATATTATTAAAAAAATTTAAAGTATGTTGACAATATTCTCTTCTTTGAACTTAAAAAATTGGCCGATTTACCGGTTTTGAAGCCAGAAAAACGCTAAAGGAGGTCACCCACTGCGATTTTGGCTACTCGACACAGTAATTTTTTTGCAGTCAGAAAAACGCTAAAGGATATCACCCACCGTGATTTTGGCTACTCGACACAATAAATCCGTAAAGATTTAAACGATCAATTCAACATAACTAAACGTTATTACTCGATTAATTGTCGAATATTAATGAAAATTTTGTTGTTTAAACCCAATCAAAAAGATAGACTTTGAGTTTACTGCGGCTCGTTTGATATTACTCAAGCAAAATATCATGCTATATTTATAGTAATCATTTTTGTTGATGAAAATCACAAAGTTTCGATGTGGGAAATTTATCTAACATATATATAAAAATCTGAAATATATTTAATGCTTATAGATATTTTTTTATATACATTATTTCCTAAAATCTTGAGAAAAGATTGATAAGGAAACTAAATTAAATACATTAAAATGATGAAGAATCAAATAGAAAAATAATCGTAGAACGGATTAGAATTAGAAAAACGCGGTTTAATGCCAAACCATTAAAATGGTTTAAATGAAAACGGCGCAAAAAGTTCTAGTTGTCCTTAATGAAAGAGACGGGAAGGTTAATCGATAGGGACTATTAAAGTAAAAAAAAATCCGAAATATATAATATTTGAATATTTATGAAGTATTAGGTGATAGTGATACTAACTTCGGCAGTGAAGTCGCATTTCTCTCTCATCTATGTTCCCTTTCTTCCATCTTTCACAGGGAAGAGAGAAAGCGACTTTCTTTTGATCGCCGGTTTTTCTCCGGCTTGGCTTCCCGATTGTCGGGGTTAGGTCTCTGGGTAGTGGTGGCTTCTATAGCACCCTACGCCGGCTTTGTCTCTGGGAAGCGGTGGCTCCGGTAGCACCGTCTTCGTCGGCTTCTCCCTGGGAGTTCCCGGGTTGGTGTTCCGATCTACGCTTCTTCTCTTCATCTGTCCTATCGACTCTTGGTCTGAGGATCCATGTTCTCTTTCTTCCCCTTGGTTAGGGTCGACTCGTCTTCAAGCTTATTTGAATCAATAAAGATGGTGGTTCACTCGCTTAAGTAAGTTGGAGCTCTGGATCGATTGTAGACGATTGATATCTCTTTTTGAAGCGTAGATTCGTCGGTCAAGATCCTTCGACATGAGCTTTGGTGGATCGATCTTTTGATCGATTTATTATCGAGTTCGGGTTCGCCGATGGCGGAGCTTGGTCGTGCCTCTTCTCTGACTCCGAAGGAAGATGACGGCTTCTCGCTTGGACGCGTGTCTTCTGGCTTGCTGACACAACCGTACACATGTGGTGTGGACGCGGTATCTTCCCCAATGGTTTTCTTCTTTGGGCTTATGGGCCGAAAGTTGGTTTTGTATAGTTTGGGCTGTTGCTCCTTTGTTTTTCTTGTGTTTGGGGCCATGCCTGTTGGGCTTGGTTCTCTTAATAAAATACCAGTGAAAAAAAACTTAGGCAGTGAGTCAATCGTGCAACTATTTAAGTGAGTCAATCGTGCAACTATTTAAGTTGTTTTCGTACGTAGAAGAGAGAGAAAGAAATATCACTAGTATCACTTATATTATCTATTTATCGCGCACACACACGATTTGTTTATATAGGGAGTAAGAGCCGGTGTTATAAACCGACTTAAACAATACGACAAAGTATAAGTCTTATCATGTGTAAAGAGATAATCTCTGAAAGCTGTTAGGCTTCGAATGAGAAATACGGATTTAGCGTTGCGGATTAAGCGGAACGAATGAAACAAAAGTGGTTCTAATGGTACAAGAGTGGATCAAACGGATCTAACGGTCTAAAACATATGTACGAATGATGGAAATGAATATAAAAGTGGTTCAAAATACTGTACAATTTTAAATTAGTCTATATAAAATTTTATAACATAATTTATTTTTAATTAAAAAGAGTTATTTAAAAAAATCATTATGAATAACAAAATTGTTATTTAGAAGCTGATAGAAAATTATTTTAAACATATATATTATTATTTTGAGTTTTCAAGTTAAATATATATATATACATATATATATATATATATCTGATTTTGGATGATCTTAAAATAGTTATATTCGATAAATCAATTTAAGTTTACTCAGTTAGTAATCATTTTGTAAAACAGACGTAAACAAAAATATTATACTCCTTCCGTTTCATATTGTAAGTAGTTTTAGGGAAATTTTTTTGTTTTAAATAGAAGTAGTTTTCATATTTCTAGGTAACTTTTACATTTATTGAATATAGTGAAACCAATCAAATTAAATTGACTTATTTTTTATTGTTTAAATTATATCTAACCTATTTATTATACAATACTTTTTAAACCATAAGTTTTCTTAATCTTTGTGTTTTTAGGCAAAACTATTTAAATTATAAAACGCAGGGAGTACTATTTGAAGAGAAAATCAAGGAAAAATCAATTTCCACCACACATTAACACTTTTCATATTTAACTATGTTATTATTGCATAAAAAAACTAATGTTATTACCAATTTTGAAAATGTGTGCAAGATCCACTTTGTTTGTATGAAACCACTCCTTATACGAGTGAAAAGCGTTTCTTTCTTTTTTCTTGTGTATGCTCCACTTATTTGGCCCACTTGCGTATGATTCACCGTAGGTGTGACCGGTGACCAATGAAATGAGAAAAAATATTCAATTCTTTATAATTTCCATAAAAATATATCGTTCATAAGGAATTAATTTTCTTTTATATTTCTTATCATTTTTTTTGTAGCGAATAACAAAGTAAAATTATTCCTCATTATTTTTGAGAAAGAATAATCATTCCCACTTATTTTTTTATTTTATTATTTTTCATTCCCTTTTTATTTGTTCTAAGTGTTCCTTGAATGGTCACCGGTCACACATTTTCATATTATCTCATATATACGTGAATGGATACGAATAATGGACGCTCTACCCTTGTTTGTCTCATGAAACCCATTTTCTCTTGGTATTCTTGGTGGGACATTGAAACTCAGTTCTTGAACTTTTCCTGGAAAATTTTCGTTGTTTACAGGAGTGACAAGAGTGTTGAGAGAAGAGCGACCATCGAGTAAGATAGTAACTATAGCAGGCTACTCCGTGATTAAGGAGAGAACCGAACTCTACGAGTCCTCTGTTTTCGAAGCTGCTGGTTACAAATGGTTAATGATCTTAACGGCTTTTCTTTTCTTTTATTCAACATATTTATTAATTAGGATTATTTTTATGACAAAAAAAAAACAGGAGGTTGTTAATGTACATGAATGGTAATAAAAACGACGGTGGAAATGGCTATATATCACTATACGTGAGGATGGAAGAGACCGAATCGCTTCCATATGGTTGGGAAGTCAACGTTGATCTCAAA
The DNA here is from genome assembly GCF_000695525.1 of Brassica oleracea var. oleracea. Taxonomy (NCBI): domain Eukaryota; kingdom Viridiplantae; phylum Streptophyta; class Magnoliopsida; order Brassicales; family Brassicaceae; genus Brassica; species Brassica oleracea. The sequence continues at coordinate 36,549,957 of NC_027754.1, read as the reverse complement.
CTATTTGTCCACAATCCAAAGCAACACAAGTACTTGGCTGTCACAGGTATATATGTTCATCATTCATCATCCATTTGCTTTCATATTACTAACTAAATAGGAATAAAACAACCAATAAAAATAACTCAGTTAGACTAGCTACATGCATCTTTATTTGGCGGTTGTAGATGATAAGATTTGACTATAAGCTGAGTTTGGTTATAATTTTGGACTATTGCAGATGGAGCAGTCAAGAGATTCACCGCGGCGAAAAAAGAGTGGGGATTCGGACAGTTGATTTCCCTCGCAACGTTCCAAAACGCGAACCAGGGGTACATTGTGCAGGACACATGTTCTTTTGGTGCTGAGATCCTCATCGTTAAACCGGCCGAGAAACAAGAGAAAGTCACATTTATATCAAACCCACCAAACAATGTTTTCACTTGGAAGATTCTTCGTTTCTCCACCTTGGAAGATAAATTCTACTATTCTGATGATTTTCTCGTTGGAGACCGTTACTGGTTAGTACTTTATATAGTTGCATATTTGAATTCCTTTAATAACGGTTTTTGGTTGATGTATAATCAGGAGATTAGGATTTAACCCGAAAGGGGATGGAGATGGCAGACCACATGCACTTCCAATCTACTTATATGCTCAAGGCTTTAGGCCAAACGCAGTTGTTACAAACACTTGGGGAGCGGTTAATCTACGATTAAAGAACCAACGTAGCTCCAACCACAGGCAACTATATTGTAAGAAGACTAAACCAATAAAAATAATTTTTTATTTCCAAGAATAATCGGTGAATGAAATTAATATTTTTTTTCTTTATTTCAGCTGCAGCTTGGTACCCGATTCGAAGCGATTATGGTGTGGGAGTGAACAATATCATATTGATGAAAGATTTAAAGGATACATCCAAAGGGTATTTGGTGAATGATGCTATTGTCTTTGAAGCTGAAATGGTTAAGGTCTCTGTGACCAACATCGTCCCCGTCTAGTGATCTCTAAATCTTTGTCTTGGATCAAACAACATTATGAATAAAGAGATGTGTGATGTGTGTTGTAATAATAAGATGAAGTTGTTGCTCCTTGTGATGTAATCGTCATTTCTGTTCTTTGAGTTTGTTTTCTCCTTTGTTATCAATGAAATAAAACTCTCTTGCTTTTAACTTTTCTGAAAAATCTCACATAGTTTTAAAAAGCCAACACATATATAATTTTTTTGAGTCAATTCATTCATTACTGATTTTGAGTTAAAACAGTCGAAACATCTTAAGATATTGGTCTTCATGGACCACACTGGTCCAATGCGTGAATGTGAAATTTTGGCATATGGGTTCTCCTGCACGAACCGGTATCTTCAAAAGCCACAAGATAAGGAAAAAAATTGTTTTTGCACTTTTGAAGAAAAAACTTTAATGCTTGTTTGGCATTAAGCAACATGAGTAAAAAGTTCTAGAGTATTACAAAAAGAATGAAAACATATGGCGGCCATACCAGTAAGTATGTCATAAGAAAGGACATATAGAATCAAAATACCAAAAGGCTATACGAATCAAAGAAAAACAAACACAATACACTCACAACAAAGACAGTAGTTATGCATTCTAATAGGAGGTTGGAAGAGAGGCTAATGCTTCCGCAGAAATCAAAGATTGAAATTTTACAGACGGAAACTCATCGAGAGAGCATTAGATAATTTCTGAAATTGATGTCTTTACGTTTGTCTACAAGTCATTTTTTAATAAAATTTGAGAAACGGTTGATCGAAGATCCAAAAATTAAGGGACAAATTGTTAAACATAAACTCGAATCTTTTTAAATTGTTTTGCTCTTCTTTTATCCACATTAGTAGCTTGAAAAAAAAATCAATTTTTGGAAGTAAATCTCCAAGAGATCAATCCCACCAATTCTGACCTACTGTAACCTAATAGAGGTCATTCGCTCATTGAAGGAAAAAATCCTTTGTATCCTAAAGCACAAGTCACTTAACGAATCAAATTTTGACAAATGAAAAATGTTTTATTTAAAAAAAAAGTTTGATTAAAATAAATTCATCATCCCTAATTTTCATCAACTTCATCCTAAATTTTCTCAAATATCACATTCACATTGTTGAATTGTCATGATTTCAAACCGTTTTTTTTCTTATATAAAATTTAATCTCTGATTTACTTTCTGCTTTCTTTCCCCCTTTTTCTACCATCTCCATTATCAGTTTTGCTCTCTACGATTCTTCATAAATATTTTTGGAGCATATCAAAACTTTTTTTTATTTATTGCATGGATTATACTTCAAAAAACATTATCAACAAAATTTTAGATAGATACAGTGGAATTATGGGAAGAGGCTGATACTAGTACTTTGATTTTGAAGAAATTCAATTTTACAGATCATGGAGTTAACAGTTTGGAAAGATGGGATGGAGTATAGACAAAGTTATTCTCGTGGAAAGCCCATAACTACACTCACATGCAGTAAATTTGCAGTCGCTTCAAGGGGGACTAAAGATACAAGCATCGGTTTTGGCCAGACAAAAAAAGGTTAACATGTGTTCCACTTTAAGTACTTTTCTTTGGTTTGTTGATTAATTTTTCTTTGCTGGTGTGTTAAAAAAAAATGTGTTTGAAAAAATATTTCCTTTGCTGGATCAGTTATTTTTCAATATTCACCAATGCAATTGATTTCGCCAACAAAACTATTGCTGGACGTACGAGGGAACCTGCATTTATGAATCCAGAGGTGAATTTACTTTAATTATTTTTTGTAACTGAAATTTAATTAATTAATACTGGGAAATTCATTATAGCAAAATAAAAATCAAACAAAATTTGTCAGTTTTAATTTTTAAATTAAAAACTATCAGAATAAAAGTTGTGGGTTAATTTTTAATTTTTAAAAATTTGTGGGTTAATTTTGTTTAAATGTGTGCTTTCTAAAAAAAATATGTTAGGTGAATTAACATAAATGTCACTGAATTATTTTAAACTGTAAAATAAAAAGAAAATAAATTTATTAGATTTATCATATTTAAAGTTACATTAAATTAAATTAAGTATTTATTATTCAGTAAGAAATTATCGAGTAAATTAAAGTCTCAAATAAAGTATATTTTAACTATATTTTATATTATTGAACTTTCAAAAATAAATAAAATATATTTCAATGAAGGTGCCTCTAAAATTATGTGATGTTCATATAATATTTTAAATAATATCTATTCTGATTGAAAATTATGACTTTTGATCAAATAATTTTACAAACAGTAAATTAACCCATGCGTAGCATGGGGTTACACTAGTAAACAATAAACCACTGAACCGATTTCATCACAGTAACAAAGGATGTTAAACAAAGTGAGACCATTAAAAGTCTGAAACGCCTAATTTCGATAAATACAAAGACCTTGTTCCTAAAAGGGTTTTTAATGATTTAAACCCCAAGTATTTTTAGATTGAAGAAAAATCTTCATCTAATATTTTATGTTTTTAAACTTTCAACTAAGATTCCGTTAGTTTATTAACCTCTCCGTTAACATTTCGTTAACTTGAAACGCTGAGTTTCATTTTTCTTTTTTTGAGCAAACAGATATTTCATTAAAAAAGAGGGATCTTACACTCCCATAAAGGATGACATAGTCTCAGCCAGTGATGTCTTTGCGATGAGATAAGCATTACAGTTTTGTAACCAAGGAATGAAACAGAAGGAAATAACTTCGAAATTAGAGCTAAAATGATAAATATCAAACAAAATACCAAACAACCAAGGCCTAGACTCTTTCCCTTTCAAGAGGTTGACGAGGGTGAGGGAGTCAGTCAAGATCACGAGGGATTTAATGTTTGCGAATGCAGCCGTCATGACCGCCAAACGAATTGCTAAGGCCTCAGCCATTAGTGCAGAAGAAACTAGGGTCTGAGTTTCGGACAATAGTGGAAGTCGAGAAGCGGAAGGTCCCGAAAATATGCCTCCCAGACCGCAAGTCTCGGATCGTGCATCCCATGCTGCGTCCACATGGAAAGAAGTGATTACGCTGTCAACAGGAGGGACTGGAGCGGGCCGTTGTTGGGGCCTATCAGAGCGGGCCATAGTGGGGATTAACGTCTGAGCCGTTTGCCATTCAAAAGCATCTCGAACAGACTTAGTAACAATCTCTATAGCAGAGTAAGTGTGGTTCTCAAAGCATAGCTTGTTTCGCGCTTTCCATAAGTTCCAGAGAACCCAAGGCCACAGTGGTATTGTAACACCAGAAGGAGGGAGATTACGTCGCGGTATGCACAATGGAGATGAGTTCCTGGATAGAGGGAGTTAGAGGAGACGGGACCGTTGCCATTGGGACCAAACGCCAGACCTGAGAGGCCACTGGAAAGTGGAGGAAAACATGAAGATCATCTTCAGTGCCATTGAAGTTTTTACACGGAAAGCGTGGAAGTCCTCTAGTGGCTAGGTTCCCGCTGACTGGAATAGCCTTTCTTGCCAATTTCCAGAGAAAATCTTTGAGTTTAGGAGATGTTTGAACATTCCAAATATTCTTCATCCAATCAAAGGGAGTAGGAATAGTTGTGGAAGTTGTGAGTGACGCTAAGATTCCAACATTGTAGCCTGATCGAGTAGTATAAGTGCCAGACTTATCAGGTAACCAAGCCAGATTATCCTAAGAGGGCGCGGAGATCGTGTATAGGCGCATGATATGGTCCTCGTAATGAGGCAAATACTCTCTGATCTTATCTCGATCCCGACCGTTTGTGAGAGGGCAGAGGAGATCACTAACCATGAGGTTTGTAGATGATACGTTTGGAGGTCCAATCGGGGTGGAAGGTGTGTCACAGCTGAGCCAAGGATCGCTCCAGACCCTAATCTTGTTTCCATCTCCCACTGTCCAGCTGAGTCCCTTACGGAGGAGTTCTCTTCCCGCGAAAATGCTCCTCCAGCCGTGCGAGGCTACAGACGGAACAGAGCAATCCAGAAAGGAGGAGTTCCAAGCGTACTTTCCAAGTAATACACGGGCGACCAAAGAGTTAGGATCAGATATGAGCCGGCATCCTATCTTAGCTAGCAAAGCATCAATGAAGGTCTCGATGTCCCGGAACCCAAGACCACCTGCGAGTTTCGGTAAGGTGAGAGTTGACCAAGCAACCCAACACATCTTCTTCTTGTCCGGGTTTGCGTCCCACCAGAAACGGGTAAGGATCGATTGAATTTGCTTACAAAGCGATAATGGGATCTTAAAGCAGGACATAGCTTAGCACGGCATGGCAGAGAGAACGGCTTTTAAAAAGCACTTGCTTTCTGGCGCCTGACAAAAACCTCGAAGTCCAACTAAAGGTTTTTTGTCGGATACGATCCACTATGGAGGCGAAGATGTCTCTTTTTCGACGACCAAAAAGCTCCGGTAATCCTAGATATTTTCCCATACCTCCCTCAGCCTCAATAAATAGGGTATGCCTGACCCTTGTTTTGACCTCTGATGGCGTTTTAGCTGAGAACGTAATGGTGGATTTGAGCAAATTGATCCGCTGACCCGATAGAGTTTTGTACTGATTCAGAATCGTCGAGAGCGCAGTGACACTAGCCGGGTTAGATTTGTAGAAGAACATGGTGTCATCCGCAAACAACAAGTGGTTTATTGCCGGGCTGTGTCGTGAGACTCGGACTCCAGCCAAGGATCCATCATCCATCGCCTTATCACAAAGGGCTGACAAGACCTCGGTACAGAGTATAAATATATAAGGAGATAGCGGGTCCCCTTGCCGTATTCCACGGGATGGTTTGACGTATACTTGGGGTGATCCGTTCACCAGGAAGGAGTAGGAGACAGATTCGATGCATGTCATAACCCAGCTGATCCATCTCTCGGCAAAACCCATATGTGTAAGAACAGACTTGATAAAGCCCCACTCAAGACAATCATATGCCTTGCTCATGTCCGTCTTTACTGCCATGGAGCAACTTTTCATATCTTCCGACGTTCTAAGATAATGCAGCGTCTCATGGGTGATCAACACATTGTCACCAATCTCCCTTCCTGCCACAAAAGCCGTTTGGGACTTAGAGATCAGTAATAGGAGCAGCGGTTTGAGACACTTGGACAAGATTTTCGCTATAATCTTGTAATGGGTGTTGCAAAGGGCTATGGGTCTGTAATCAGCTACACTTCTAGGCGCTGTAATCTTAGGTATAAGGCAGATGTGGGTCTCGTTCTGTTGGGGATGGAGACAGTCGGAGGAAAAGAACTGCTTAACATCACGGCAAACATCACCGGAGATGATGTGCCAGTACGTCTGATAAAACTTGGCGGAGAAGCCATCCGGGCCTGGAGCCTTACCTACATTGATTGACATAACTGCTCGATGAATTTCCGAATCACTCGGCAAGGTTGTTAGAGCTTCATTCATCTCAGCTGAGACCTTACAAGATAGGATAGAGGATAAGGCAGAGAAGTCAGAGGTGCCATTGGAGGTGAAAATCTCGTTGAAATACTCTGTAATAACCTCTGCGATCTGAGGTTCTTCATGTACCGCCCTGCCATCTTTATCCTCTAGAACCAAGAACGAGTTCAGCAGTCTGCGTTGGCGAGTAATGGCATGGAAGAAGCCAGTGTTACGATCTCCATCCTTTAGCCACTGAATCATACTGCATTGTTGCCAAAACTGCTCCTCTTCTCTATATGCAGTACGTAAAGTAGTAGTAAGGGAGTCTATGCGCTGTATGTCCGGGATCGCAGCTGACAGAGCTATTTCCAGTTCCGCCTGAGTTTTATCGATCAGCATATTGCTCTTGGCATTTTGTTCCTTAGCCCATTTAATAATGCCACGCCTAACCGCATCAAGCTTCGAGATAACAGAGGCAATGGGAGAGTGGTTCCAGGCCAAGTCCACAATGCCCTCAACTTCCGGATTCTCAGTAAGAGATCTATTGAATCGGAAAATTCCACGTTTCTTATGGCCGGGTCTGCTGAAGTAGGTCATAAGGGGCCGGTGGTCAGATCCCTCGAACCTTAGGTATCTACTCCTGCCCATGGGAAAAGACTCACTCCATGCACAGTTAACCAGTGAGAGATCCAGTCTTGATCGTATGAAATGAGTGTATCTATTGCCTCTCTACGAAAGTTGATTGCCAGAATGCTTAAGGTCCCAAAGGCCATTCTGCGAGACAAAGGATCTGAAGGCGGTGAAGGAGCCCTCCCAGCGAGCCGGGCCTCCCACCTTTTCTGAGTTGTCTAATATTTCGTTGAAATCGCCCGATAACAACCATGGGGAATCTCTGCCCAAACCGACCTGAGAAAGCTTGTTCCAAAAGGCGGAACGGTTCTCAACAGCCGGGGCTCCATAAACGAAGGAGATGAAGGAGGAAGAGCCTTTAAAGGTAACCTCCGTGTCGATCAAATTGGATAGGGATTCCAGGATGTTAATATCAACGTTGTCTTTCCATAGTAAAGCCAAGCCACCACTACATCCAACAGGTGGGATTGAGAAGTATTTTGTGTACTGGAAGTCTTTTGTCTTCTTCTTGATGAAATCATCATCATTCTTGGTCTCCATAAAAAAACATAATATCCGGGGATTTGGTGCGACACAGCTCCTGGAGATGACGAATTATCAAGGTGCTTCCCAAACGCTGAGTTTCATTAAAAAGAAAAAACAACATGTAGTTATCCAAAAACATGCGTCATTTAATAAACTAAAAAACAAACAAACTCCCCTTGCCTTGAACCCGGATCCTTTGCATCTGCCCTTAGACATTTGCCACTTGGACTAATTAAGAATCATTTTGTACGTTCGCATCTTTATTAATTTACAGCTTTTGGTCTATTTGATTCCAAATCTCGAAGATAGGGGTGTCAAAATGATCTATAGCTCATGATCTGGCTCAGTTCAGCTCGTTTTTTCATGAGCACGATCTTTATATTTTAAGCTCATTTAATAAATGAGTATAACGATCGAGCTTAAATTAGATCACGAGTTATATGAACGATCTTTAATGAACATGAGCTTACTCATGAGCTTGTTCATTTTTTACTTACAATATATTATATTTGGATAATTTCTATTTTTAATGTAAAAAAGTGATAATTTCTATATTTATCATATTTATCTTCTAAAATTAAAATGTCAAACCAAATCTTTTTAAAAGATAATATCTATATTTATCATATTTATCTTCTAAAATTAAAATGTCAAACCAAATCTTTTTAAAAGATAATATCTATATTTATCATATTTATCTTCTAAAATTAAAATGTCAAACCAAATCTTTTTAAAAGATAATATCTATATTTATCATATTTATCTTCTAAAATTAAAATGTCAAACCAAATCTTTTTAAAAGATAATATCTATATTTATCATATTTATCTTCTAAAATTAAAATGTCAAACCAAATCTTTTTAAAAGATAATATCTATATTTATCATATTTATCTTCTAAAATTAAAATGTCAAACCAAATCTTTTTAAAAGATAATATCTATATTTATCATATTTATCTTCTAAAATTAAAATGTCAAACCAAATCTTTTTAAAAGATAATATCTATATTTATCATATTTATCTTCTAAAATTAAAATGTCAAACCAAATCTTTTTAAAAGATAATATCTATATTTATCATATTTATCTTCTAAAATTAAAATGTCAAACCAAATCTTTTTAAAAGATAATATCTATATTTATCATATTTATCTTCTAAAATTAAAATGTAAAACATACATATAAGACATTGAAAATGAATTGGCTCAAGACTCTCACGAAGAATAGGGATTTGGATCATTAGTTTTGCTTTAATTTAATTTATATTAGGTGTTGTTTTTTTTATTTTTGTCATGGGTTGGTTTTTATTTAGTATTTAATATTTATGTTTTGGATTTTTTAATATTTAAATTTTGAACAATATTATAGAAGTTATTTTATCACTATTTTATTTTATAATTAATATTTTTATTTAGATCACGAATTAGTTCATTTAACACATGATCTAGATGATCTAAGTTCGAGTTTACATATTGAAGCTCATATAATAAATGAGCTGAGCTGAGCTACCTCATGAAAGAGCCGAGCTCACTATGAGCTGAGGTGAGTTGAGCGAGTTAACTCATTTTGACACCCCTACTCGAAGACAAAGACGACTCCTTCTTATCTTCAAACCAACCGATCTTCAATAGAAATCTATTTGAACCAAAGCGATGAAACCGGTTCAATCATCACCAGGAGTAACCGTTCCGGTTAAGAATCGTCCTCCCCCGTCCAGACCTTTTCTTACCTCTCCTCAGCGTGACCAGGGGCGGTCGTACACGGTTGACTACGGGGGCACGTGCCCCCTACTACTTTTAAAAAAAAATTATATATAGCCAAGATAAGTTAAAAGTCTTAATGGTTGAGCTTCCAATCAACAGTTCAAAGTCAGAGACACAATTTGTAGCATATCCTATATATAATTATGTATGACAAATATATTGTATCTCATATAAAAGTACAAACAAGTTTAGTTTTAAAAGCCCAACTAGATCTTGACCCGCACAACCGTGCGAATGATTATTTTATTTTTACACACATAATTATTTGTTTTACATGATTAATTGTAATATTTACCATATTACTAATTGTTTAATATAACATTTTAATACACAACAAATTTATAGTTCACATGCAATAATTTAATTTATTTGTTTTAATTTTTTCATATTTTAAATCATGTGATACAAAATTCTAAATTTAAAAATTTTACTACTGAACGATCAAAAGAATTATTGAAAAAATTATATTAAATTAATATCGCAGATTAATACAAAAATGTACATGCGGTTAGTTATAATTAGAAAATTAGTTAGATATTTTAAAATTTTGTTTTGGTTAAAATAAATATAAATTTAAATAAATATTTAAAAGTTTTGTTTAAGTGAAAAACGAATATACATTTACGTTAAAAAACACGAAATTACTTAAATATTTAAAAGGCTTATTTTAATAAAAAAATGATATATATATATATATATATTTATATTTATATTGTAAATAAAAAGATATAAAAATATTTTATTCAGATAGTATAATTTAGAGTAAATATAGGAATATCTATTTGATTTGTTTGTGTTAGAATAATTCAAATAATTTAAATATTTATACAAAAATTAATTTTAACAACTTTCTAAGGGGTGGTCCAAATTAAAAAAATCACACATGAATTAAGTGATGACTTCTCTTTTAATAGAATAGATGGAAAACTAAAAGAAATTAATAATGGAAGATGAAATTTTCCTAATTAACACACGTCTTTTTTCTTCGTGTCTTCTTTCTTTTAGGTTTTCCTAATTAATTTTTAGATCACAAAGAACTAAACGCAGCAGACAGAAAGATTACGTCTAGCAAATTTTACAGAGAAGCTAAAAGGTAAACTTACATGAAAGTTTGGATGATTTATGTGATTTAAGAAATCGTGAGAACTGATAAACTAAGTATTATGATAACTTTTTTTTTCAGAGACAACTTCAATGGAAAAATATTTCAAGCCTAAAAGAAAATTTGTATCTACTTCTGAGAACTCCAAAGAAGATTTGCTTTCTCCAAAAAAAAGAGACTCTGAAGATGATTTGGAGAATTTACCTACTGATCCTGGAGATAGAAAAAGGATAACTGAGTATCTTACAAATCAAAGAGGTTAGGTAAGACGAAAATATCTTATGAGAGGTCCTTGTCAACCACGTGGTCATGAATTTCCTAAAACATTGTTTCAAGGTAAACTGAGACGATTTAATCTCTCTTGGTTTGATCTTTATGGCGATTGGTTAGAATATAGTGTGAAAAATGATAAAGTGTTTTCGTTGGTCTGCTACTTGTTTAGAGATTACACTGAAAACAAATGTGGAAGTGATGCATTTGTGACCAAAGGCTTTGATGACCGGAACAAGACAGAGAGATTACGTGATCATGTAGGAGCAGTGAATAGTTTTCACAATAGTGCATTGAAAAGGGCTGATTATCTGATGAAACCAAGACAATCAATTGTTCATGCTTTTTATAAGCAGAATGACGCGGCTAAAAATGAATACAAAAGCAGATTGAATGCTTCAATTGATGATTGTAGGTATTTGTAAAGACAAGGACTCCCGTTTCGTGGTCATGATGAATCAGTGGATTCAGTTAACAAAGGAAACTTTTTAGAGCTTCTGAAATATACTGCACAACAAAATGAGCTGGTAAGTAAAGTTGTGTTAGAGAATGCTCCCAAAAACAACCAGATGGTGTCCCACAAAATTCAGACATATATAGTTCATTGCTTTGTGGAAGAAGCTATTGAATCTATTATTAAAGAAGTTGGTCATTGTGTATTTTGCTTGTTGGTGGATGAATCTGCAGATGTTTCTAATAAAGAGCAAATGGCGATAGTTTTTCGCTTTGTTGATACACAAGGGATAGTTAAAGAAAGGTTTCTTGGCCTGACTCATGTGAAAGAAACATCTTCTTTATCTTTGAAGAGTGCTGTTGATTTCTTGTTTACTAAAAATGGATTGAGTATGAAGAAGTTAAGAGGACAAGGTCACAATGGAGCGAATAATATTAAGGGTAATGGATTGAGAGCTCTAATTCTGAGAGAATGCAGTTCTGCATATTATGTCCATTATTTTGCTCATCAGCTTCAGTTAGTTGTCGTTGCAGTTGCTCAGAAGCATTTTGAAGTTGGAGATTTTTTTGATAAGATTGCTGTCTTGTTAAATGTGGTTGGAGCTTCTTGTAAGAGGACAGATATGGTTCGAGAAGATCATCGGAAAAAATCGAGGAAAAAGCTAAGAAAGGAGAAATTAAGACTGGAAAGGGATTAAACCAAGAGATTTCATTTCAAAGACCTGGTAAAACTCGTTGGGGTTCTCATTATAAAACATTGATGCGGTTGGTTGATTTGTTTGCTTCTATCATCGAAGTGCTTGAGTATGTTGAAATCGATGGAAGTGATGGTATCAAAAGACGCCAAGCTAATGGTCTTCTCAAATTCTTCCACACCTTTGGTTTTGTGGTCTAATTACAATTGATGTTGCTTCTTCTTGGGATCACAAATAACTTGTCAAAGGCTCTTCAAAGAAAAGATCAAGACATTCTGAATGCTATATCACTTGTGAAGTCTACCAAGCAACAATTGTACAAGATCAGAGAAGATGGATGGGAATCTCTGATCAATAAAGTTTTTCCTTTTTGTGAGAACTACAAGATAGAGTTCCTGGTTATGGAGAAAAGAAGCAATATAACCAATTTGCATCATTACAAGGTGGAGTGTTTTTACACTGTATTGGATATGCAGATTCAAGAGTTAAATGACCGTTTTGATGAGGTAAACACTGAATTACTTGGCTGCATTGCTTCCTTGAGCTCCACTAATTCATTTCAGGAGTTTGGTCAGTTAAAAGTTATGAGATTGTCTGAGTTCTATCCTGAGGATTTTGGTCATATCGAGCGGATAATTTTTGAGCATCAACTAGGGTCTTTATATTGACAATATTCGGGACGATGAAAGATTTTTTAATTTGAAGGATCTTGGAGATCTTGCATACTTGATGGTGAAGACAAAGAAACATCTTTCACATCTTCAGGTTTATCGGCTTTTGAAACTAGTTTTGATTTTACTTGTTGCTACTAGTACAATTGAAAGATGTTTTTCAGCGATGAAGATTGTGAAGACTAGATTGCAGAACCGGATAAGTGATCAGTTTTTAAATGATTGTGTTATTTGTTTTGTTGAAAATGAATTGTTGGAGAAAGTAACAAATGATGTAGTAGTGAAAAGATTCCAAACTATGGAATCTCGTAGGATAAATTTGTAAGGTATTTTTTTTTGTTATGAATTTTTTTTATTTAAATGATTTATTTATTAAAAAATTATGTGCCCCCCGATTAATACTAGTTCTAGATCAGCCATTGAGCGTGACGTCTCCCTCTGTACCTCTCCCTCTCCCGCCGACTTCCACCGGCTCCACTCTGTCTTCAACCTCCTCCAACAACACCTCAGATGCGAAGAGATACTCAGGTCTAGAGTGAGGTAACAAGATCGCAGAGCCTGCGGAACTGTCTACAAAGTGATCCACTGTCCGACATCTCGCTTATACAGCTTTGCAGAATCAAATGGACCAAGAACCATCAAATAAAAAAGGATGCAACTACTAAAAATGTTTCTCAATTAGTCAAAGTGGCGAATGATTAACTGTTAAAGTAAGGGAACCTGGGTTTCAAGCAAAGGGAAGCTCTTTTTCCTACTATTTTTTTTTGTTTTGTTGTTTTGGGTAACTACATGTCATTTTTTTTTTATGAATTCAGAGTTTCAGATTAACATTGTCCATCCACTTTAGACAGACATGTTAACGGAGAGATTAATACACTAACAGAATCGTAGTTGAAGATTTAAAAATATAAAATTTTAGTTGGGAATTTTTCTTCCAATCTAAAAATAGTTCGGAATTTAAAATCACTAAAAACTCTTTCTAAAATAACCATAAACAGATAAAACCGTCCCTCCACATAAAACCAGTAACCCCCAAAAACTACTACACCCAGAGGCGGACCAATTTGATGTAAAGGTGGGTCAAGTGACACACCATAAATTTGATTTTCTCTTTATAATCTATAGGTATTTTTGATTTTGAACCAGTTCATTTTCATGTTTTACAACTACTTTTTTATGTTTGACACAGGTAAAAAAGTCCTCTAGGTCCGCCATTGACTACACCACACATAACGAGAAAGATCTGAATTAGATCAACTTCTCCACACATGGCATGGAGTTCTAAAAATAAAAAATCACCACCAAAACGAAGAACCCAACAAATAAAACGAAATAGTTGGAGGTTCACTCAATGTCTGCCACAAACCACAACGCTGGAGCAAACCCTCAAAACGGCAATTCTGGCTCATTTATCTGGGTTTGATGTTTTTTTTTTTGTAAAGAAATTTGGGTTTGATGTTAGAGGCTTGATTTTTCACATTTTGAAGTTTGTAAACTCAAAACTTGTTTAGGAATGTCACTTTGTATTTAACAAACAGTAAAGAAAAATTATAAACTAAAGGCCGATTTTGTTTTTACAAACAATACATACAAGCCCGTGCTTTGTCCGATTGGGCTCAAGGTCGGCTATGTTCTTATGCCATCTCTGATATGCTGCTCCACAAACTGATTTATGCTTTCCACCTTCTTTTCATTGCCTGATCCAGTGGAAGGGGCATATTGATCAAAAGTTAGTTTTACATCAACAGTAACCACACCTACTCTATAAGAAAACCGTTAAACTCTTCCTAATCACATCGTTGTTTTTTACAGTTCCTATATAAAAGTTGATTGATATGAAAGTAACTTAAATTTATATATGAGCATTTATTAATTATTCAGTGATAGTGATACTAACTTCAACAATGAGTCAACCGTGCAATTGTTTAAGTATCTTGCTTAAAACGTGCTGCCAAAAAGTTCAATCATATTTTAAACTACTACCATGCGGATATGAACAGAACCGGACCGGAATTTTTGGTTTTTCGTTCGGTTATGGTTTCAAGTTCGGTGGGATTTTGAAAATAATTCAGTTATCGTTTCGTTTTTTTGATTTTTTTTTAAAATATATAAAAAATAAAAACAACCGAATATAACCAAAATTAAGCAAAATAATCAAACCAAACTAATCAAACTAATCAAACTAATCAAACTAACCAAAATAACTGAATTTAACCGAAATAACCAAATTTAACCCAAAAATCTGAAGCTTTTAGAAAAATAGAAATGAAATCTCACTAAAATCCAAAATTTTGGTTAATTTCTAATATAATTTTGAAAACTTAAATTAACCTGAACACCAAACTGAATCGAACCAATTTTTCGGTTTACTTTGGTGGAATTGTTGTCGAACGGAATTAACCGAAACCGATAATATCCGATCCGAATAAACCGAAGTATCTGAAACCGGAGGGCTATTTTAAATTGTTGTCACCGAGTACATCTGGATCTTCGACAAATCGATAACAGATAGTATAATAGACTTGGGGTACTTGGAAAATCATTTTTTTTTTCACTAAACGAGATCGTTCTTTGCACATTCCAATAAACTAAAATAATAATAATAATCAATTTAACAAAAAAAAATATCTCTGGACGATTTGGTTTCGATTATTTGATCATTAAATTATTGATATGAAGATATTCAACTGAAATTCAATCTCTGAACTTGAATATCCAACTAACATTCAATCTCAACCTAAATTCATTGCGATATATAAAAAACACCTAAAGAGATCTTATAACAAGGTACTGTAGATAAATCAAAAATGGTCCAAATCTAAATGGATATCTTGAAAATGTCCAAAAAATTATAATATTTGTTTATAGAAAATAAAATTAACTCTAAATATATATTCAAAATTTGAAATAATACCCAAATAAATATTTAAAATCTAAATAAATAATTTAAATATTTAGTTTCATTTTTGTATTTAATCTTACACTAGATTTTGACCCACGCTTAGAAGTGCGGGATTTATTTCCTAAAAAAATTATAAGAAACATAATTTTATAATTATAAAATTATGTGTTTAAAGTTTGTAACTTATAATACATTTATTGTTGTGTTGCCGTGACATGTTTCTATACGATATAATCGCTCATTCTGGTGATCCGTATATAAACCACCACTATTTAAGAATCCGATAAATCTTGGGTTAAATCCAAAACCGGTTAATAACCTATCACCTGGCACTGATTGACTCGTGAAAACTAAGATATATCCAATAATATATAAAAAGTATTAAATTAAATAAACTATTTAATTTATAATTTTTATTTTAAAATTTTATTACTATAAATCATTAAAAATACAAAAAACCAAAATATATTGATAGGTTTTCATTATTGATAATTTATTATAAATTTATCTTTTTAATTTTAATGGAAAGGATCACACCAAGAAACAATAAAAATTTGTTTATTGAAATCATTACTATTTTGGTCATTAGATTTATGAGACAGATAGAGAAGATGATATGTTAGTATAATATATTTATATGAATTAGTATAATAGAGTTATGTATGTATAAAAATTTGGTATAACAAAAATATAATATAGATGGGAAAAGTGATGTATGTATAGTTAGAGAGCATTAAATTGTTAGTATAATTAGAGAAATAATAGAAAATATAAGGTAGGACCAAAAATTTAATTGGTTAATGAATAGGTCTAACAATCTTTTGTAAGTAGATTTTTTAGGACTCATTCTCTTTTAATATATTGATTATTCAAGTTTATATAATCTTTATTAAATATAACTTTTGTTTTAAAATAAAAATGATATTTAATAAGTATTTAGAGTAAAATATATTCGATCCGATCATGGATCGAAATATAGTAAAGCTTGAATGGATCTTTTGAGTTTAGTACTAAAAATTCGAACTTCCAGAGAAATCATAAAAGACCCGAACATAATCTCGAACACCTATGCCTAATCTCAAATAAATATATTTTTTCCCCGAGGAACCACGTTTACAATTTTATATGTGCAACTAACTCAACAAGCACCAAGATGCATCAGTCTATATAATGTAAAGCTTAACCAAAACCAATAACCATCAAATCTAAAAAATGGATAGTCAAAAAAGGAGTTTGGGCTTCTTATCTCTTGCTTTTCTCTTCATCACCTGCTCTTCTGCTGAGTTCCTCATTCAACAGGTTTACATTTTGTCTTTGCTTTCGTTTGTTCTGTTTGTTTTGAAGTACTTTATCATCGATTACCATATCCATAAGTAGGTTTTAACAATAAGAAAAAAAATTATCCAGGTCACAGAAGGCAGAGGAACAGAGAACAACAGTTCTTACAATCTCTGGGCGAATCTTGGTAAGCTTGTTTGTCTCATTTTTTTTTTTTTTTTTTTTTTGGAAACAGTTTGTTTTTTTCAGGAGTGACAAGAGTGTTGAGAGAAGAGCGACCATCGAGTAAGATAGTAACTATAGCAGGCTACTCCGTGATTAAGGAGAGAACCGAACTCTACGAGTCCTCTGTTTTCGAAGCTGCTGGTTACAAATGGTTAATGATCTTAACGGCTTTTCTTTTCTTTTATTCAACATATTTATTAATTAGGATTATTTTTATGACAAAAAAAAAACAGGAGGTTGTTAATGTACATGAATGGTAATAAAAACGACGGTGGAAATGGCTATATATCACTATACGTGAGGATGGAAGAGACCGAATCGCTTCCATATGGTTGGGAAGTCAACGTTGATCTCAAACTATTTGTCCACAATCCAAAGCAACACAAGTACTTGGCTGTCACAGGTATATATGTTCATCATTCATCATCCATTTGCTTTCATATTACTAACTAAATAGGAATAAAACAACCAATAAAAATAACTCAGTTAGACTAGCTACATGCATCTTTATTTGGCGGTTGTAGATGATAAGATTTGACTATAAGCTGAGTTTGGTTATAATTTTGGACTATTGCAGATGGAGCAGTCAAGAGATTCACCGCGGCGAAAAAAGAGTGGGGATTCGGACAGTTGATTTCCCTCGCAACGTTCCAAAACGCGAACCAGGGGTACATTGTGCAGGACACATGTTCTTTTGGTGCTGAGATCCTCATCGTTAAACCGGCCGAGAAACAAGAGAAAGTCACATTTATATCAAACCCACCAAACAATGTTTTCACTTGGAAGATTCTTCGTTTCTCCACCTTGGAAGATAAATTCTACTATTCTGATGATTTTCTCGTTGGAGACCGTTACTGGTTAGTACTTTATATAGTTGCATATTTGAATTCCTTTAATAACGGTTTTTGGTTGATGTATAATCAGGAGATTAGGATTTAACCCGAAAGGGGATGGAGATGGCAGACCACATGCACTTCCAATCTACTTATATGCTCAAGGCTTTAGGCCAAACGCAGTTGTTACAAACACTTGGGGAGCGGTTAATCTACGATTAAAGAACCAACGTAGCTCCAACCACAGGCAACTATATTGTAAGAAGACTAAACCAATAAAAATAATTTTTTATTTCCAAGAATAATCGGTGAATGAAATTAATATTTTTTTTCTTTATTTCAGCTGCAGCTTGGTACCCGATTCGAAGCGATTATGGTGTGGGAGTGAACAATATCATATTGATGAAAGATTTAAAGGATACATCCAAAGGGTATTTGGTGAATGATGCTATTGTCTTTGAAGCTGAAATGGTTAAGGTCTCTGTGACCAACATCGTCCCCGTCTAGTGATCTCTAAATCTTTGTCTTGGATCAAACAACATTATGAATAAAGAGATGTGTGATGTGTGTTGTAATAATAAGATGAACTTGTTGATCCTTGTGATGTAATCGTCATTTCTGTTCTTTGAGTTTGTTTTCTGCTTTGTTATCAATGAAATAAAATTCTCTTGCTTTTAACTTTTCTGAAAGATGTTTGATAATGTCAAAATATTCGAAACCATTTTTATAAGCTTTTAGTTTTAAAAAAACTTAACCAAAAACTAGGCTGAACATCTTAGGAAAAAAGGGTTGAAGAATATATTTCAATCATGTGCGTATTTTCTTATACATCTGTTAAACGATTTTTAAACCTCAACCATATATATGGAGATCCGGTTTAATGGTGATGTAGAAGTCATTAGGCTAAGAGCATCATTAACGTATAGTATGTCAAGGTGAGCATCTTTCCAGATTTAATTATAATATTATTTTGTTCTAGTATAGTGATAATATTTTAATCTTTAGATTATTTTTCTCTAATTTTTTTTTCATGTTGAGATATTATTTTTAAATAATATCATTAAGACAATGCGCAGCAGTGAGTTCTTGCACGAGCTCTCAATAATTTAAAAGTATTAAAAAAATTTGAAAAGGAAAGAAAAAAGAGAAAAAAATATGGAGAGAAAAGAGAAGGGAAATTAAGCCAAGTAGCTAGGAAAAAAAAACAAAATTAAAAACCGAACCAAAATATCCCTCTCTCTCCTATTTTCTCTTCTTATTTCTCTCTACTCTCTCTCCCAAAATCTAATTTCTCTTTTTTTTTTTGTTATTTAGCAAAAAAGCCCAAAAAAGAAAGCAGCTCTCTGAGAAGAGCTTTTTGATCTCGCTGAAGAGCTGTGTTCTCCACTTGTCTTTTAAGCAATGGCTTAATTTTTAAAATAAAAAGAAAAAATAAAAATAATTTAAGAATATTATCTGAGAGAACTATGTGTTATGTGTGTTCTAGCAATGCTCATGCTCTAAAGATGTTCTAATATGTTTAGTCTTTACTCTTTATATATATGTTATCGTTTCTTATATCTATCTAGTGTATTGTTAGTCACCTGTTGTTACTCTTCTTGCCGGTTACAACTTTGATCACCCATGACCATGAACCTAGTCCAGAACCAGTGCTTCTTCCACACTCTCTCCCTCATCTCCTCGATAGGTATGTTCTTAGTTTCAGGAAGGAGGAACATCACAAACAGAGTCATGACCAAGACCCACGAAGAAAAGAAGATGAATATCCCAAACTTGAAATGACACAGCATCAAGAGGAAAGCCTGAGCTATAATGAAAGTGAACAGCAAGTTGACGCAGACAGTCACACTCTGTCCCGCGGAACGTGTCTCAAGAGGGAAAACCTCACTAGGGATTAGCCAACCGAGCGGTCCCCAAGACCAGGCGAAAGCAGCTACGTAGGTGCAGATCATCACCACGACAAGAACCGCAAACCCTTTGGAAAGGTTATTAGAGTGGTCTGTGACTTTGATGCCGAGGACAATGGCGATCACGAGTTGAGAAAAGAACATTTGGAGACCAGCTTCAAGAAGAAGAACACGACGACCGACTTTATCAACTAAGTAGATAGACACTAGAGTGGAGGGGACGTTGACTGCACCGGTGAGCACTGCAGAGTAGAGAGACGCGTCACTGCCAAAGCCTAAAGTGCTGAAAAGAACAGGAGCATAGAACATAATGGCGTTGATTCCAGTGCATTGCTGGAATATCTACACTTTTTATGTAATCAACACCCAACAAATGATTAGTAATTTAGCATTTCTCTGCAATTTATCTGAAATCCGAAAAAACAAACCCAAACAAGAGAATCAAAACCAAATCAAGAACCAAACCTATACCCGAAAACATAAAATACCATATATATTATATTTAGTTTTTTTCTTTAAAAAAAATATTACTCAAAAATTCAAATTCGTAAATATTTAACGTTACAAAACAAAAAAATTATCTGAAAAAAAATAAATTCACTGAATATTTATTTGATATTTTAATTTGAACAATCCGAACTACTTGATATTATATCCGAAAAACCGAATTACCCAATATTTTTATTCTGAAATCCAAAATCATCTAAAAATCTTACTAAAACCAAACCCGAACTAGTTCCAACTTTTTGAATACTAACCGATTCCTAATAATTTTATTAGAACTTAATCGAAGATAAAAAGAAACTATTTGAAAACCAAAAAATTAAAACAAAAACTAAAAGAACTAGGTTTTTTTCAAAACCAATTTTTTTCTCAATACATAAAAAAAAAACTGAACCTTAACTAAAACTCGAATCCACATGGTTAACGCATTAAGATCATATAAACGAAAGCAAAAACAACTTTAAGTAAAGAAGTGGTTGAATGACCTGCAAGGCAACATGAGGCCGGTTCCGGCGTTGAAGAAGGTTTCTGAAAGGGTGTTTGACTTCTTTGGCAAGGCTGCTAGCTTCAAGAAGATCAGCGAACTCTGGTTCGACATTAACTGTGCCTCGAATCTGACGGAGAACGGCTTTGCCTTCATTGAGACGGCCTCTTTCAACGAGACTGTTCGGTGTATCCGTCACCAATAAAGCTCCCACCGTCAGTAGAAGCGCCGGGATTCCGGCTAAACCAAGTGACAGCCTCCATCCCCATTCTCCTTTAATTCTGACCATACATAAAAGGAGCCCATTAAGTCAGCTTAAAAGAAATAAACGTCAACGCAGAGAAAAAAAAAAAAAAAAGTTAGGGCATGAATACAACTACATTCCGTGTACTACAATCTATCTGACAAGTATAGAAAAAAAAAAAGAGAGAGAGAGAGAGAGAGAGATATATACTTAGCGGTGCCATAGTTGACAAGATTTGCGAAGAGGATACCAATAGTGACGTTAAGCTGAAAGAGAGTATTAAGACCACCTCTGATCCTAGTAGGTGCAATCTCCGACAAGAACAACGGCACGGCTTGGTTAGCGAACCCAACTCCACAACCAAGCAATATCCGGCCTGTAATAAGCATGGCTAGGTCTTGCGCCGCAGCATTGAGAACCACACCGATGATGTAGAACACGCCAGCTATGAGCATGGTTGGCCTTCGTCCAAGTGTTCTCGTCGTGTATGAAGCGAAGAACGTTGCGGTTAGACCCGCTAAGTATAGAGATGATGTGAAGATTTGTAGTCCTTGCTTGTCGTATTTGCAGTAGTAGTTGTTTTTGTCGGCGCCGACTTCTACTCTCCCGTAGACCACCGGGAAAAACTTTTTCAGAAATTCCGGCATCGCTGTCACTCCACCTACATAACCATATTGATGATGGTAAATCATGTTAAATCATGTGCTCTAGCTTCTTTCGTAGTATTTACCGTTTAGAACTTGTAAGGTTCGTTACTGATCATGAATGATACATACTCATAATATATTTTACTAGTGCTGCCAATGTATTATGAGTGTGCATGAAGTGTAGTCTTGTAATAATAGACGATACAAAAGACAATTAGTTATTCTAAAAAAAATCTTATGACATTAATTTTCTCACTATACTATTAAAAGGTAAAACAAAAGCTTTGATCGGTGGCCACCAGATGAATGGAAAAAATAAACAAAATGAAAAATAAATTTTCATTCGAGGAATTAAAAAGAAAAAATAGGAAATTTTATTCATTTTGTTCTTCATCAAAATTGTAGAGGAAACTTTTCTCTATAAATTCATTCATTCATAAGATATTTAGAGGAAAAGATTGGAATCTACCTATCAATAATCTGACCAAAAATTCAACCTAACTAGTATAAATTTTGAAGAACAAATAATTCAATATAATTTTTTCCATGGTCATCAATTGGAGCCAAAGACTGTCTAGATCCAGTTCCCAAGTTGCCAAACTTATACTATGATTTTAGATTATTTTGTTACTTCCACTAGTTAACTAACAATGGACTAGTTAGTAAATTTTCATTTTGATCAAGTATCTTATACTAGTCCTTTATATTTTGGGTGAAATGTTTCTATCAAATAAGTTGTTTGTAGTTGATAACCATGCCCTATTTAAAACACATTACTTAAGAAATCTTGCAGTAACAAAAATTTCAGTAACCTTGAAACAAATAAAATTTCCACTTTTACTTTCAATATTTTTATTTTGCTAGAAAGTAGAAACTATCAAAGGATTATATATTTTATTCATACCAGAGACACCAACTTCGTAGCCAAACATGAGGCCGCCGGTAGCAGCGATGATGGAAGATATTATGACTATAGGAGTAATCTTTGCCTCAAAATCCACTCCCTTTGCCGAAGCTGTCGAAAATCCTGCGGCCATCCTTAAGATATCTTCAGAGACTATAACTAAAAAGTTATCCTCTCTAACGAGTTAAAAAAAGAGACCACTTTGGTTACTTCCTTATATAGAAGAAGAGGCCACAAAGCACTGAAAGAAATGTCTGCAGCCAATGGGATGACTACACGTCTCTTTTATGATCAAATGCTCCTGAGTCAGCAAGTCATTGATCGAAAGTCATAAGTCTTATCTTTCTTGTTATTATATTTGTTGTTATATTAAACTAGATGATTCTCCTCTCTTATTAGAGAGATTGATGTAATTTCGTACCGCTCTCAGCGTGTTGTGAGAATATTGCTATCGAATCAAAATATCTCACACCTTTTAAATTATGAACGACTTGGACCGTTAACATCGTGTGTAGGTCATAAAAATTTGCTGTCATGTAGCTTGTATCTTCTTAGTAAACATTATCTCATTTGTGTTGTTTTAATGTATTATATGGTGTAAAGGCCAACGGGACCAGATCAATTCAGTCTACGGACCCATCCAAATGACCAAGTTATAAAACATTGTAGTTCAGTTTTAATGCGGTTCAAATTGGGATAGACCGGTTTAAAATTATGGTTGTGCATTTGACTAGTTAACTAGGGATTCTCCAGGATGTAGATTGAGAGAGTTCCAACCAACCAAACTTACTGAAGACTATGGGTGCATATATTTAAAGACAATAACTATAGTTGCTCACTGCTATTCAATAATTATTTACACGTTGGAATGCAGTTAGCGCAACAACAAAAAAATACTATCATTATATGATTTTAAAAATGTATTTATATTTGATTTTAATTTTTATTGCAAGTAGGAGTATGATTTAGAGACATCCACTGATCTCCCAATGTTTTGTTTTTTTTGATACTTTCGACTTAATTAAGGTATACCAACATATTGTACCACGGTTATCACGAAAGTAAACATTATCCACTTGACAGACACTTCAAATTATTTCACATAAAAATCTTTTTTTTTTTTTTGTAAAAGGCTTTTCACATAAAAATCTTGCTAGGACCAAAAGTCTATTTTACTTTTCAAACATCTTTATCCTGTTAAAAGTTGGAGTCAAGGTCTCAAGGATTCTAATTTGATAAAATATCAAATGAAAGAAACAAATAATAAAACGTGACGATCGTTTTAGTAGAAAAAAAAAGATAAGAAAAGAATGCGCTAGCTAACAAATTAGAAAGCTCTTCTCACCAAGTCATTGCAGTGTTAGAATAATTTTCTTTTGTTTATATAGGTTCAGAAATATCGTCGAGGAATAATGTATACATGATTCTCAGTTTACAAGATCTTGTCATATCATTGTGTAATAAAAAAACGTAGTTCTTTGATAATCTCAGAATTTGCTAATTAAGATATATAGATTTTTGTTCTTTTATGAATTAGAACTGTATCAAAAGTTAAAACATATAATGAGATCTTTTTTGCTAAATGGGTGTATATGATATAAATCTCGTAATGGCAGAACATCTAATTAATAGTGTACTTATATAGATTATTTGCTATAAAAGTATCTTGCCACATTGTGTAAGTACATATGAGGCGATAAAAATAACGTGCAGAAAGTAAGAACATACCAAAATTGTTAACGGGTCTGTTTCCTACATCTCCGAGATCTTATCCAGATTTCATTAACTTACAACAAGTAGCGACCTACAATTGCTATATGGTACAACACAAACACTTGTGTCTACCACTCTTTTCTGAATACGTACTCTATGAAGAATAAAAATCAAGCTCACATGCATAGATCACCATCCGGTGCACCGGAGCTCAAAGTCTTCTACAGCTGTAATCTTCACAGACCACCACAATGAAATCGCTTGTGCTAAACTTCCCCTGAGTCTAAGATTCAATCTTCCACATCTCGAAAGTATTTCACCAAGTACGTCGGCACCCAACACACACAAGTGACACAAAAGAGTACGTCAACTCCAACGCATAACATGCTCACCACGAGCTCAACACAATGGCTAACTTCACCATACAAAGCGTCAACTCCAATGCCACCAAACTAAATCCACATCGGACTCCATCAAACAATGCTTCAGAATGTCCTTCGTCACCAAGCAATAACACACACTAATGAAACCTATCTCTCTCTTTTTCTATGAAGCTGCCTTTCTTATAAGACACGTCCCTCCTTATATAACAGACTAGAACTTATTCTCCACGTCTTCAACTTTTTTTCAAGTCTCTAAATACTCTTTAAGCAAATTGTATTTTCCATTTGACTTTCTTTTCTTTGTAAAGGTAAACCTCCTCTTTAAGCAAAACCTTTTTGCTTAATGGAAAACATCCTTTTGTCTTCAAGCACATATATTCTTTCTTTCTCCAGACTCAGCAAGCCCATGCAATCACAAAACCCGAATTTTCATTAAGCTCCATCTTTATGATACACACATATACTACCTCCTGTAATACTTCACGAACTGATACAGATCATCTCAGCAGACCGCATCTTCACATTGTGTTTTGGCTGATAAAAATACCGAGAGATCATCATTGATTGAACTAAATCTAAACCCTAGTTAAGCATCATTGATAAGCAGGCATGTTGATAAGTAAAAGGATCTTGGTTAATCTGGTGAAAAATATGAAAGATCATGTAGAGAAAGCAACGGCTGAGATTTATTACCAAAAATAGAAAAAGTACAAAGACCACTAGATCTCCTCCTCCAAATCCAAAACACAATCCAGCTGATACTGTTTCGGGCTTCTATAATTGCTGAATCTCCTTTCTCAGTGTCTTCTCGTTTAAATAGAAAAGGCAACAAATATATATTTGATTTTTTGTTACTCAGAAGAAAGATAACGAGAGAGATGGCTGATGAAGTTTCAAATCTGGCAGAGTCAAAGTTAACAGCTTTGATAGTCGATGACAGTTCTATAAACCAAAGCATGCATCATAAACTATCGGACCGTCTGGGGGGTAAAATCGACGTCGTCTGTAACGGCCAAGAAGCCGTTGACGTTCATTGTTCCGGCAGAAACTATGATCTCATTGACTCATTCACATGGACATGGACATGCCCATCATGAACGGTATTCAGGTATACAATTTTATAATATTTTTACTGGTTAAATTCTTCTTGGTTATTCCATTATATTCATTTATTTTCTTCTTAACCGAGTTTGCTACATATCGTTTAGAAAGCTATAATTGTTTAGTCTAAACAAACAAACCAACAATTCTTTTATAGAATAGTTTGGATTGTTTGAGAATTTTCCCATCCATAATAAATAAGCCGTAGGGTACTGTTCTACTTAACGTTAGAATAAGACTCCTTATTAGTCCTTATTGCTGCAACAGTCCAATCCTTTTTATTATTTTACAAAAATAGAACCGATAATTTATATATATGTATATATATATATATATATATCAACTAATGCAGTGTATTTTGTTTTTGATGAATGTTATTAGGCGAGGTGAGATGGCGACAAAGAGACAAAGAGACCCTGGTCTTAATGACTTTCAAGAGAAACCTCTCACCATCTCTAAGCTTCTCTCTATTCTTCATAAACTTGATTTTTACGTCCAGACCTAGTCAAATAATCTCAATTTGTTAATCTTTACTTATTTGATATGACATACTTGTAGTTTTGAATATTCGTTACATACTTCCAAATATTAATTAATTACCAATACCAATTCAATAAAGTTTGCGAGCAAGTCAGGCTCAGGCTTCTGAAAATAGGTCGGATTTATGAATTATGATGATTTATCACGGCATCTTCATCTCTGCCATTCTCACATGTTAATCAATCGGGTTGGTTTGTAGCTAAACGAATATGGAAATCAGTGACTTGTCACGTGAAAAGATCAGGTAAACACAATTCATTCACAATTACCGTTATTAGCAAGGACCATGTGTTAGGCTCATTTGGCGCTTAGACCTGCCTAAGATCAGGTCCGGTCAAGAGTATAGACACAAAAAGCGATCGTCTAGGTACTTGCCTATCATAAAATACACTTTTCTACTAATAATTCTTAGAGAAATCTCTTATGATGGCTCTAAATGTAGTTTATTGTTTTTCTAATAATTAGGAATATATCTTTTATATTATTAATTTAATATTTATTTATTTTAAATAATTTATAGGAAATTTGCACTAGATAACCTAAAAAAAACTCTAATTAGCTATATGGAAATCTATTGTACTACTTTCATAAATCCCAAATCTATCCTTACAACATAGATAATGAATTAAAAATAACTTAAAAATCTCTTGTTTTTTTCCACAAAAACTTTACGAGCTCTTACCTCATCTTCTCGACTCACAGACATTTTCTTTGATGAAGACAAGATGATGATGCTGAAGGAAGAAGAAGATGACGAGCTTCTCGGTGTGTTAGGTTACAAGGTAAGGTCGTCGGAGATGGCGGAGGTTGCTTTGAAACTCGAGCAGTCCGGCACGTTTATTGGGAGCGACGTCGCGGAGGTGCTGGTGCATAAAGACGGCCGATTGGACGGTTTTTTACCGGATCTGCCGAGACGGAGTGGACGGAACCGGCTGATGAGTAGAGCTCGGATTCGTCGAATAACTATTTTTTTTATTTCTGGATATTACTATCACAAAAGTCGGATTAACTATGTATCCAGTTTGATTACATCATCTTCCTCCTCGTATCTTCACATGTTTTCTAATTATTAACCACTATGTTGTTGCGGAGTCTTATGTAATTTCACACATCTTCCTTGCATGATTTTGCAAATACTTTTGAAAAATAACCATCTACCTAATTACCGTTCGATCTTTGTATATTCATCTTTGATATAATATATCAAATAATCTAATGAAACAGAAATTTCATTCCTTAATCTTTCGAAACGCAACTACACAAATAATGCCATTTTCTAATATATGTATGTTGTCAGATTTTCATGTTATTGTCAGCAATTATTTTTGTCAATTTAAATAGTACTACAATATATTAAGAGCAGTTTTTAAAATTATTAAATGGACTGCCGACGGAGAAAAAAATTAATGGACAAAGGACACTTGGACGAAAACTAGAAGTCGGTAATTAAAAAAATAATTTAAGGGAATGTATTTAAAAAAACATATATGTGTGTTTGTATGCTTGTATTTATATAGCTTTGCTTCTCCTTCCTCGATCTCTCACTTTTCAGCGTTGAATCAAATCTCTACGTGTTCCCCCTCTTTGCTTCTTCAGGTTAGTTTTATTTTGGACAGTTTCTTAGATTATTGTCTGAAAATTGCCTTGTGAATTTGGAACAAAAAAGAAACATGTGTAGTGAAATGGTTCTTGTCTTTCATTCATATGTCATTTTCCCACCAATGCTTGATCTTACATTTCGTCCAAAGTTTTCCCCTTTGATTCGTTCTTCAACTGTTTAATTCCAATCGATCTGTCTTGGATTCTTCTGAGGAATTGTTTAAGGAAAAAAAATGATGAAATATGTTTGTTTTCATCTGATCTACATGCTTAGCCATTTAGATCTCACTTGGTTTCAGTTTCTTATAGATTGAATCAAAGAGGCTTCAAAGATCACATTTTTACGATTTTAATTGATCCAAAGATCTCATCTTTTATTTTATATTTGTTATGTCGGATCTGGTTTCTGTTTGCGTTGATTCAGCATTTATCTGTTGCTTACATCACTTTGGATCTTTCTGTCTTGTTCCTGTTTTTAAAAATAAATTAAAAAACTTGTCGTTCCCTTGATTCTAACTTTACCTCTTCTTCCATGTACTAAAAAAAGCACTTAGATCTGCACCTTTTGGTCCTTTTATGAAATAAATGATTTGGATTCTTCTTCACAGGTAATATTTCAACGAATTGCTTAGTACCACCATGGGATCCACTGTTGATGCTGCAAACAAGGTAACGTTTTTGATAGGATTATTAAAAATCATTGTAGTTATGTTCCATTTACCTAACAGTGCTTGGGAGATACATTGTTTGAAGTTTTATGTTTGGTTTGTTTTCTCCAGGGTGTTAATGGAACCGCAAGTGCCAAGAAACCCACAGTTATATTTGTCCTTGGTAAGTTTCATCATGTATCTAATTCGTCTTTGCAGCCAGCATTGTCCTCATGATCCATGGGATGTTTCATTAAGTCAAGACTTATTAGAAGAAGTTAAATGTACATCTTCTGAGTTTAGTCCCTGTATATGTTGAAACAGGTGGTCCTGGAAGTGGGAAAGGTACACAGTGTGCCTACATCGTTGAGCATTATGGCTACACGCATCTGAGTGCTGGAGACCTTCTTAGGGCTGAAATTAAATCTGGCTCTGAAAATGGGTATTGCCCTCAAAAACTTTCTGGCATTGTCCTCCTCTAGGTGGTTTATTGTAGGTGTTATGTAATTGTTTTGCCCTTTAAAATGGTTTGGTGCAGAACTATGATCCAGAATATGATTAAAGAAGGGAAGATTGTACCTTCTGAGGTTACAATCAAGCTGCTGCAGAAAGCAATTCAGGAAAACGGGAATGACAAGTTCCTCATTGATGGTTTCCCTCGCAATGAGGAAAACCGAGCGGCATTTGAGAAAGTTGTAAGTAACATTCAAAGTTTATTTCTTTTGTCATTACAATTTGCTTAATGACATGTGTTTTGATGGTTTTTGTAGACTGAGATTGAACCCAAGTTTGTCTTGTTCTTTGATTGTCCTGAGGAAGAGATGGAGAGGCGCCTATTAGGCCGAAACCAGGTTAGTATGATATGAAAAAGCTCTGTCTAATTTCTTGTTCCATGTATATTGATTGTTGCCTCTGTTGAAGGGGAGAGAGGATGACAATATCGAGACTATAAGGAAGCGTTTCAAGGTGTTTCTTGAATCTAGCCTACCTGTGATTCAGTACTACGAAGCCAAGGGGAAAGTTAGAAAGGTAAAAACATTTTTTCTTTCTTGTTTTGATTCTCATTACTGTTTCAGTAATTGTAAGTTGTTAACAAAGTTTTGTTGTTTCTGCTACTTGGCTTCAGATTCATGCCGCAAAGCCCATAGAAGATGTGTTTCAGGAGGTGAAGGCAGTCTTTACTCCTGAAGCTGAGAAGGTAAAAAACAATACTTGTGTGATTCTTTAATCCTCTAATAGTAAAAAAAAAAAAAAAAGGAAATAAAAAGATTCCTCCTAGGAATCACATGTGTTTGTGCTTGTAATGTAGAAGGTTTGTAACTAACTAATGTTTGTTTACTGGTCTGAATCATAGATTCATCATGACTGTGTTCTGTAAAGATGATAAATAATGCATTTGCATAAACTTTGATGATCCAACTTTCTTTATTCTTCACAACTCCGTTATGAATAGAGCAATGCTAAATATCTTGGCATAATGATAAACTATAGAGGCCACAGTAGCTGCAGCTATGAAGTTAACAATTATGTGAACGTTTTATTTAGGTTGAAGCCTAAGGCTGCAGCATCGTGAACTAAAGACATGTCGGATAAATTGATCAGGTATGTACGTAAGTGTAGAGCAGTGAAGGATGATCGAGCATTTTCTTTTATTCTGATCTATAAAAGTAAAAAAGTGCAACTTGAGAATCTGGAATAAAGGGCTTTGGAAGCTGATGCTTTGTTATAGCATTTAGATCATTTATATGGTATCTAGTTCTCTAAGAATCTTTTGACAGGGGTATGTGATGATTATTAATGTTTGCTTTCTTTAAAAGATTTGCAGGTAGCTTGGGTGGTTGCATTTTCTTTACTCGGAAGTCTCTGCTTGGCCTTATTTTTTTCTTCTATATAAACTATATATGATATGATTACTGTTATTATTATACACATTGTTACCTATTAATATCATTTTTGATTTTGTATTTGGTGGATTTGTGATTGGCTTTTCTGTAATTTCATAAAACAAACTCATTGGAATTTATAATAATATATATATACTAAGATTAATGGAATCTTTGTGGTCTGGTCACTTTTTTCTTGTCGTTCCATTAAGATTGTGGTTGGATCTAAATTTTATTAAAACCCATGATACAAATGGTCTTGTTCATTACTAATAAACACAAAAGATCAATATTAGTGAACTATATACCTCAACGTCATATTCATACATTTTCATATTTTCCAATAACTAAACCGACAAAGAAACAAACAACGAGAATGTATTTCTAAAACAAAGAGTTATCCAGTTAAACAACACAAACAGAACATAAGTTAAACCAGACAGAAATAGCTAACTTTATTCAAGTCTAACCAACCTAAAAATAGCAAACAAAACACACACAAACAAATAACAAAAATTTGCTCTATATAGAGGCAAAAACTCAGTTATTGACACGTGTTTTAAAAGGAAGGTACTACAATCACTCATCCTCCTTGGAAGATCGACGAACATACTCACCATCTTATGGATGACGTAGTATCATGGCAGCAAAACCTCTACTCATTTCGGGATTACGAAAAACAATTGGCACGGGTCGAGATACGAGAGTTTGGAGTGAGCCTTGGGTTCCAAACTTAGTGGCTCGTCCACCTAGACCTGCTAACCACATTGTATATAGACTCCCCCAACTTCTTGTTCATTCCTTTATTAGGAATGATACCAAGGAGTCGAATACCCAGCTTTTACGGGAATTCTTCCAGCCAGAAGATATTCCATTGATACAGGGTTAAAACCTTCTCCCTCTTTTGCTCCGGATGGATATGTATGAAACTACACAAAATCAGGAGTGTATTCAGTTAAAATTGGTTATGACCTACTCCGATCGACCAAGCTGAGTCTTACACAGGATAGGGCAATAGAACCAAGTATCACGAGTCTTCAGAGCCAGGTGTGGAAGATAAAGGCTCCGAGTAAGATGAAGCACTTCTTGTGGCAGTCTCTCTCAGGATGCGTGGCGACTGCAGAGAGGCTCACTTATAGACACCTGGGCGCCAATAGGAGTTGTCCTAGATGTGCTGGTCCAGTGGAGTAGATTAATCATCTTCTTTTTGAATGACCCCATGCTCTACAGGTTTGGGCTTTATCGGACTATCTGTCCCTTCCGGGTTACTTCCCGAGTATATCTATATACCAAAACATGAACTTTCTGTTTTGGAAGAGAAAAGAGGTGATTCCATCGAGACCACAATTTGATACCTTCCCATGGATCTGGTGGTACATTTGGAAGTCGAGGAACGACAAACTCTTTAATGGGAAAGTTGTATCCCCGATTGACACTCTCCAACACGCATCCCTTGAGGCAGAATGTTGGAGGAAGACTAATAAAAATGGGGAAGAAAACGAAGATCACAGCGATCTTCCTACTACGGAGGACTCTCCAGTGCCTCCTTGGATACCCCAAATCCCTACATGTCAAATTGATGCGTCATGAATCAGTAATGGCAATGTCAGTGGCCTAGGGTGGAGTCTTAAGGATCAAATGGGCTCTGAGTACTTTGGACTGCGGGCATGCAGTAGGAGCATCTCAGCTCTGCATGCTGAGATGAAATGTTTACTTTGGACAACCTCATGTATGAGAAACAAGAGGATAACCTCGGTAAGGTTCGAGACAGACTGCTCGGACCTAGTGGACATGACTAATAATCCGATGAAATGACCTACATTCGCGACGGAGATTGAGATGTACCAGAGATTACGTGAGGACTTCGAGGATGTGAGCTTATCGCATATTCCTCAGAGTAGGAATGGTCGGACGGATACACTAGCAAAAGAAGCAAGGAACAAAAACTATATTTTCTCCCATATAGATCAGACCCGGATAGACGGAGGTGCTCCTCGTAGGATCGGCTCGATAAACACCTATATACACACACATCTAATATCTCTATCAAACAACAAACACATTAGTCTGATAATTTTTGTTTTGAACACAAGAAACTTTGTAAGAGAAAATGGCGGGAAAAGTGTACATGGTGATGGCCTTGGTGATGATGGCATGTGTTTTACAAGCATGCGATGCACATTATAGGAAGCCAACGCCAAACCTAAAGTTCGAGTGTTTCGGAAAGTGTTCCATAGGATGTGGCAAACAAAACAAACCTTGTTTCCAAAATTGTTTGACTAAATGTGGTCTCCCACAGCGAGCCAGAGACCTCAGACTAACAGCACCTTCCTCCACCGTCTAATCTTATATTTTCTATGTGTGTTTAATCGTAAAGGAAAGAATCCAAAACTATCATCAAATGTATCTGGTAACTGTGTGACAAAATCTATCTAAATCTAAGGATTTGCAATACATGTGTATCCCTTGACCTATATAAATCTATTATAATGACATGGTTATGTATGTATCTGGCAACTGTGTGACAAAGTCTATTCAAATCTAATGATTTGCAGCATATGCATCTCTTGACCTATACAAATCTATTATAATGATAGAGGTCCTTCTGTCAAATACATGTGATAACGATTCACATATAATAATAGAAACGCACAAAACAAAGTAGTGTAACAGACTGTCTAACCACTTAAAATCATACAAAATTCAGAAACATGGAATCTGATCATTATAATAACCTAAAAAACAAAAAAGATCCATCAGCTTTCCTTGTTTCTGAAGCAACCTCTGAAAATGCCAATTGAGGAAAACCTTCTCCTTTACTTACTTTCTGCTGCATATGCTTATAATTAAACCCTTGTCTGAAGTATAACATCCTCCATGACTGCAGTCTCTACCGTCTTGAAACAAACGGTTGAAGCAAGCACGAAAGGATACACATTAAGAACACCAAAAAAGGACAAGGATCTCCCTCTCTCTGTCTCAACAACAGAGCCATTAACTTTAAAACCCTCTCTTGTCAGGACAATCTGCTGCCCTGTGTCCTGAACTTCCACAATTGAAGCACGCACCTCCAAAACTCCTGTTTTACAGACATCAAATCAATCAGTTGAAAGAGAAAACAGATTCCAACATAGTTTTGGATGAAGCTTTTAAAAAAACTCACCTCTCCCTGGAAGGAGCTCTGCTGCTTGATGATCTTCTGTCACTACCGCCACCAATCAACCAATCATCAGAACTTCCTCTGGAACCACCACCACGGGACCAGCTGCTTCCTCCACCACCACTGCTTCTACCTCTTCTGTCATCATCACCTCCCCAACTATCACGTCCTCGTGATGATCCTCCTCTACCGCCAAATCTTGACCCTCTAGAACCTCCTCCTCCTCTAGGCATCCTGTCTCTGCTAGAGAACCGTCCATAGTTATCACTAGACGGTCCATCATCTTGCAGCGGGGGTAACTACAAAAGATGCCAAGTGTTGTTAGTCAAAAAAGATCTCATTGTATAAAAAAAAGGTGAAAGCCACCAGAAAACTAAGGGAAGCCAAAGATCAATACCTTTGTTATCAAGGATAGACTGTTTCCCTCTGGCACTTCATTCTCTAGCAGCTCTTTCGCAATGTCCTCTGGTAGATCAAAAACAGCTCCTTGCACCTGATATACATTACCAGAATCAGAGATTCCTAAAGAAAAAATAAGATAGTTTCAAAGATACTCTGCTGTTATGATGATCATTTCAATGAGACTGACCCTGTCATCTGCGATCATGAAGATTTTTCCAACTCTATCTGCAGCTGGACGGTAAACATCTGAAAGGAAACCAGTCACAGACCTTGCAGACAGGAAGCCTCTAGCGTTTGTTGGATCTCTTATCAATTGCAAAGTCACCCATCCCTGCAGTCCAAACATTTTAACTTCAGTTCATGATTGTAGAATTAATTATCAAATCTAAGTATTTAGTGGATGTTAATGTTTATTGGTTTCTCAAGAATCAATCTAAAATGTTAATGACCTCTCATTACTTTTCCTGAATCTTAAAAGCATTGTTGAGAATCAAACCTGCTCATGACTGAGGAGAGATCTAGAAGAAGGTGGCTGAGAGAAACCGCTAAGGTGAGCTAGAGCTGCAGCTAAAGCATCTGTTCCTTTCTCCTCAAATAGTTTCTGAGCAGTTGCTGAGAAAAACTTAATAGACTCAGGGTGAACACCGTTCAGAGTGGCCACCACATGGTCTGCAGACGCTTCCAACAAGTCTCCAACGGTCGGTGGGCTAATAAACTCGAATCTGCACCCAACATCACGCTCGAGAGACCTCACGGTTCTCTTTTGGCTGCTGCTGTGCATGAGAATGGCAGAGCCTTCTTTCCCTGCACGCCCAGTACGACCAGAACGGTGCACAAAAGTCTCTGGGTCATTAGGAAGTTCATAGTGGATAACCTGTAAAATGAGAAAATGTCAGAACAACACAGACAGACGAATACTATCTACTGAAACTTTGAAAAACTTACAAGATCTACGTTGGGGATGTCAAGCCCACGTGATGCAACATCAGTGGCAACTAGAACTGTGAACTTCCCTTGGCGGAAACCGTTGAGTGTCCTCTCTCTTTGATGCTGAGAGATATCTCCATGAAGTGCCTCGGAAGGTATACTGTTTGATAATGCTAGAGAGACCTCGTCTGCGTCTCTTTTTGTTTGTGTGAAAACAATGGTCTTGCCACCCTTTGCATACACCTTCAAGTTTTTGAAAAATTGAAATAATCATTACAGAGCTAAAGACACCAATCAACCATGTTTAGGAACTAGCAAACTATCAGAGCTGAGCCATACTGTTATAAGGTCGCTTAGAATAGTGCGTTTTGATGTGGACGTGGCTGAGATTGCATAGAGTTTGATCCCTTCCGCAAGCTTCTCATCTTGATCTCCAACCTACCAATCCAGTAAACAGCCTTAAGCATCAGAGTCCAACCTAAATAACGAGAAGAAGCAATTAAGCAAGCTTACCAAATCAATGTTCAAGGGATTATCAAGGTACTTCCTCGCCAGCTTCTTCACCCAAGTAGGCATAGTCGCCGAGAAAAGCATGCTCTGTCTCTTCTGAGGGAGATTCTCAAGAATCGACTCCACAGCCTCCTCAAACCCAACGGCAAGCATCTGGTCAGCTTCGTCAAGCACCAAGTACTCAACTTCGCCCAGCTTGAGGCTCCTCCCTTCGATCAAATCAATGATTCTCCCAGGAGTACCAACAACAACATCAACACCACGAGTGAGAGCATTCTGCTGAATGGTGTAAGAGACACCACCGTACACACAGACAGTGCTTAAATAAGGCGCAGACTCCTTAATCTCCTTCTCCACTTGCTTAGCCAGCTCTCTGGTCGGCGCAAGGACAAGGAACTTCGCAAGACGACCAGGCCTCCTACTCGATCAGAGAACACAAAACACTTAGAGACATCAATCTAAACAAAAGAGAGATGTGAAGTTAACGATAAACGAACCTGAACGCAGAGTAGTCTCCAGCTTGTTCAGTGAGGCGTTTGATGATAGGGATACCAAAAGCTAGAGTCTTTCCAGTTCCCGTCTTAGCACGAGCAATGATGTCTCGTCCTTGAAGTGCGGGAACCAACACAGCCCTCTTCAGACAACAAACACCAAAACAGTAAAGTCAATAACAGATAAAAAAGGATAAGTCTTTAAGTGTTTTCAGATTGAAAGGATGAGACTTTGAACCTGAATGGGGAAGAGGTGAGTGATACCACGCTTCTCAAGAGACTCGCCGAGACGCTGAGGCAAACCCAGTTTGGAGATAGCGAGCTCTTCACCATCGTCGTCGGAGGGGGAGGGGTCGGTGTTGTCGAATTCGTCGGAAAGGCCGAGGCTTTTGAAGGCTTCTTCGCTGAGGACGGAGTTGGGAGTGGCGACGGCGGAAGGGATGAGGAGAGAGGAGGACGAGGAGGTGTGGATGAGGCGAGGTCTTTGGAGAGAGAAGGGAGAGAGGAAGGGTTTGTTGAGAGAGAGAGGTAAGCAAGTAGACCTCTTCTTGGAAGTGGTTTTGGAGAATTCCAGGTGAGGGACCTGGTAAAGAGATGGAACTCCCACCGTCGACGCCATTTCTCGATACTCGGTGGAGAGGAAGGAGGAAGAGATAAGGTGAGAGTTGTTTTTTTGAAAGGCTTTGTAACCTTCCACGCCTTTGCTTCTCCTGCTCTTCGCCCTATCTCTTATTTATTTGTAACACTCTCCAAGTGGTGTGAAATATCAGATATGTTGGGCCTTATGGGCTGGTCTTAGGTGTACTCAGGCCCATTATATTGATTTATATGGATAAGAATCTTAGCATCCTGGCCTTGTATGGGGGGGATATAGATATTTTTGGGGTCGGTTAGTTTTCATTCTCATACATATTGTGGGATAAACTCTCTTTGGCTTTGGCATATAAAAACAAGAGCGACCTTTAATATGGCCATTGACGTGGAACAAGTCTTCAAAATCAAGTTATTTCGGTTTGCTCCAGAAGATCATTTAATATGGCCTTTTACGAAAGATATGCAGTACACGGTCAAGTCGGGATACTGGACAGCTACTCACTTTTATCATGAGCAAGATGAGATCTTAAAACCACCTCCATCGGTAAAACCGATCAAGGTTTCTAAAAGAAAAACAAAAATTAATATTATAATATATTTATCTTTTTGAAGCAGCCGAAAGGTTTTGAAAGTGACATCTGTTACTTTGTGGTAGAACTCAATTCTTAAAATGTCCAAACAAGAAACCTTTCATGCTTCTTTTTCATAATTTTCTTATTTTTTTTTTCCTTTTAATTGTCAGAACCCCTTGTTATATACACCGTTGGAGCTGCTCTAAGACCTGAAGGCTCTTTAGAAATTAAAGGAAAAATTTGAAAGTTGAACATTTTGCCAAAGATAAAACAGTTTTTATGGAGAGTAATATCAAAAGCATTAGCTACGTATACAAATCTTTGTACTCGTGGGATTAATATTGATCCTACATGTCAGAGATGTTGTCTTGAAGATGAATCCATCAATCATGTTTTATTCATGTGCCCTCATGTCACGGCTATTTGGAGATGTTCAGGTATTATCTCAGTCCATCTATTTTCAAAAACCTTGGAAGATAATATTCAACTTCTCTTTAGTATAATGGAGTCTTTACCGGATTTGGAGCTAAATAAATTACTGATCTTCTAGTTGATTTGGAAATCAAGGAATGAATTTATCTTCAATAAGAGAAATGTTCATCCTAGTGAAGACATTAAAAGAGCAATGGATTGGAACATTGAATGGTATAGGAATGTTCTTCAAACTGGACAGCAAAGAAAAGGATATGGGGCTAAATCATCGAAATGGGAACCTCCTCCTTGTGAGAGACAAGGTTTCACTTCTTAGATTTAGGTTAGGTCAAGAGAGATGAATGAGAATCGTGGGCTGAATCCCGTAAATAAACTTGAAGAATGAATATGATTTTATTGATGAGTTGAAAGATGATGAATACAAAGGAATGTATCTTGAGATGATTACTAAAGAATACGTAATGCTTTTAATCTAGTACAAAAGTTGATATCTGGGAAAAAGATGGCTTGTCTTTTATCTTCTCCGTCTTTATATAGTATAGGTTTCATTGGCAACTCTTCAACTGTTCTCCGAGATATTCGGCTTCAATTACGGAACTCGCTTTAGGCTCCTCTTGACCGAGTCTCTTAAGGTGTTAGCTCACTTTCTGTCGTGACCTCCGCTATGATGTCTCCCAGGTCCAGTCGTCAGCTCGGCTTTCAGCTCCCTTTGTTATGATGGGCTTATCGCAACCCACATGCTAGCTCACGCTTATCGGTACCTCACCTGAGGGTCATATTCGGGTCCAACACGGGTCATAAAACCAGACATACACCATCTTAAGAGATTTTGAATAAACCACCACATACATATGTGTGCCGTCTAAGATGGAATCTCAGAAGAGGATTGGGAATATATAAGAATAAGAACTTT